>NC_056735.1:1819724725-1819784725 GCF_019279795.1 Protopterus annectens
CTCACCAGTACAGTTCCGCAGGAAACAGATGTGCAAATGCTTGCACATAGACTCATCACCAGAGTTTTTCACAGAAGACATGGATTAAGATGAGGGTGAGTGTTCCCATAGATCCCCTCTGAAGATGTCTCCTTTGGTTAGAGCCTCAAATTGATGAAACAGTGAGAGGGATGGGCTACTGAGAACCCTTCATCGGGCGAGAATTTATTCTTGGAAGCCTTCGGTTCTGGCTCAGCTTCATCCTGGGTAGTACTGCCCGCTGATACCCTTATTCATCTCATGGCTCAGCAGGCATGGAAGTACCCATTAATGGTGGAACCAATTCCTAATAAATAGATAGAATTTTGGCAGTTCCCAAAGACAGAAAACACTGGAACAGATACCCACGAGTAGATGACATTTTGGTAACAGCAGCCATGAGGAAGGAATTATCTGATGAAAGTGGGTGATGTTTTCTCATTGATTTCACATATCCTGGGGACATCCACTGTATTAGCAGAAAAGTTGAGCAAAGCTATCCTAATGCCTTACGAGTGGTTCTTCAATTCAACAGTGGCAGCTTTGATTTTCCATCACTGGGGCCATCCTTGCTATGACCTCTTTGTCTCCACTCTGAACATCATGTGCAGCAGTTACTCTGCCCTGATCCCTCCAAAGGGACAGTTACTGAGGGATTTTCTAGTCCACAGTTGGCTCTTGGGTCAACCTTATGTATTTCCTCCACTGCCCCTAATGAACAAATTCATCCTGGATGCAAGAAAATGCAAAACCAGATTGATTTTCATTGCACTGATGTAATGTGATCCTGTCTCGCCTACATTCTCTACAGATGGGTCCGGAGCCGATCCTCAGCTCCGACTCGGCATGCTATACAATAGAACGAAGTCTCTTATTGGCTGAGTTACCTCATATCCCAAGATGCACCACTACTGCTTCCCCATATCTCGTTTGCCGCTTCTACAGCATAGACGTGGTCTCGGACTTGGCTGAGCTAAGTGCCTCTTAGTGATTATTTTTCTGTCAGAATTTTCGCTAAACTTACCCAAAAGCTGTTTTAACAGCTACTTATTGTTGTGTGACTGAGTATTTTAAAATTTTGTGGTAAAATTGTATTTTCTTTGACGGTAAAGGATCCCGTTTAAGTTAGAGGGGCCTTGCCTAGCCCACGCGCCTTAGTTAGAGCTGTTTAACAGCTACTCATTGTGTGATTGTGTAGTTAAAAATTTTTTGTGGTAAATTGTATTTTTTCTTGGTGGTAAGTGATCCTGTTTAACTTAGAGGGACCTTGCCCTAGTCTACGTGTTATTTTTCTCTTTGAAGTCAGTGTTGAAGTAGATAGCCATGTCGGAGGAACATAGGCCATCAGGATTTAAAAAATGTTCTAAATGCAATTATAAAATGTCCATACGGATGATCATTCTTTATGTGTATACTGTTTGGGGCCGAAGCACCTCCAGGAATCCTGTAGCATTTGCCACGCTTTTTCCTCTCGCGTGCTCCAAGAGAGGAAAAATAAGTTGATTTTGAAAGGGCTTATTACACCTTCCTTTGAGGAAGCCCTATCTTCTTCTTCTTCCCCGTCGAGGAAGAAAAAATCTTCGGCTCCGACCAGCCCGTCGGATCCGGCAGCAAAAAAGTCAAGGCAGGCTTCTCCGTCGGCTCCATGGACTTCGGAGCCGAGGGCGGAATGGTCTGCCTCGATGTCTCCAGCATCGACTCCTCTGGCTTCAGAGCCGAGAGCTCGGGCGTCGAGAGGCGAGTCATCTCCATCGGCTCCACTGCCTTCGGAGCCGATGAAGGTTGCCCGCTTAGACTCTTCCCCTTCGGTGCCGAAGTCCACATCGGCTCCGAGGGAAATTGCAGTGGTGCTGGAATCTCCCTCGGCGCCAATACTTCTCGAAACCATTCGGAGCCGGTCCCCCAGTCTTTCGGAGCCGGCGGAGAAGTCGACTCGGACCCGGTCGGTTTCTTCTCGGTCATCGAGGATGTCCGATTCGGATGTAGACAGGGTGCTTCAAAGGCTTTTTCAGTCTCCGGTCTTTCAAAAGTTGGTCTCGGCTCCAGCCCAGTCGGCTCCGAGCCGGTTTCCCACCCTGCCATCTCGGTTCCTCCTCCAACAGCTTCGGCGCCGTTGGAGTCGGTGTTGGTGAAGCCGGTGGAGGTTGTCGGGTCAGTTCCGACCCTAACTCCAACCCCGCCCTTCAGGTTGGTGTTCGGTACACGGACCTCCTCTGTTGGCCCTGGGGGGACACTTCTGGACCGATCCTTTCGGTTCCGAACCTCCCTCTCGGTGCGTCGGCGGCGGGAGTTCCGACTGCTGTGGTGGCCTTGGGGGTTGAACCTTCCCAGGACTCTGGGGGTCCCGCCTTCAAGGCCATGAGGAGTGCCTTGGCCAAATCCTCTCTGGCCACTTCTACCATCTCACCACCACCTTCCCTTGGCACGGAGACTGGTTCCTTTGCAATCCCCCTGTCTCATGACAGCGGAGCCCTGGGGCCTGAGGTTACCCCCATTGGGGGTTCTCTTCTTCCTGGAGGTCCCTCCAAAACGTCTTCGGAGGACCCCCTGAGGAAGAGACAATGCAAGAGGAAGCACGTCGTCTCTCCTGATGAGTCTCTCACCTCGGATACCGACCTCGATGATGCGGAAGGGTCCCCCAAGTCGTCCTCGGATGATGTATCCTTTGCGGACATCTTGGAAATCCTTAAGCAACGAGGAGACTGGCAGTCCAAACAAACCCCCTTCTGCTGAGGTGTCGGTGTTCCTCAAGGCCTTCGGGGCTCAGCCCTCCGCCTCCTGGGTGTTTCCGCCCTTCGATGAGCTCCTGGATTTGATCTCTCGAAGGGTGTGGGAACACCCGGACTCTGTTGAACCGGTGCCAGCTCGCCCCAATAAATTCCTATCGGCACCCCCGGATAAAGACTTTCTTTCCAAAGGTGTGGCTGTAGATGCCTTGGTGGTGGCATCTGCCACCCAACAAGATGTGGCAGAGGCTTCAACATCCGTCCATCCTCCTAATAAGGAGTCTAGGAGCATGGATCGATACAGGAAGCGCACCCTTGCTTCAGCAACCTTTACATTAAGGTCTCTGAACTACTTGACGCATTTTACGAGACTGCAGAGGGATCCGGTCAAGGAACTTTCGGATACCCTCTCTGGTAACTTACCTGAGCAGTTAGCCCAGACGGTTAACTCCCAGTTGGCTACCCTGTCCTCCCTATCCAACTCGTCCATGAGGCTCATTTTGTATGCAGCCGAAGGAGCAAGCAGAGCGGCGGGCACAGGTGTTGCTCAACGGAGACAAGCCTGGCTACGCCTGTGTCACTTTGACTCGCTGCGAGCAGGAGGGTAAGACTTTAACTGCCGTAGGGGCCCGGTTTTCCACTCCCTTCAGACCTTATCCCAAGGCTCGAAGAGGAGGGAAAATGTGGTTCCGTAAGTCTCAAAAGCCTTACTCATCGCAGCAGAGCGATTCCCCTTCTAGAGGCAGAGGAAGGGGAAATTTTTCAGGGAGATGCCATCCCAGAGGCAGCGGAGGCCCCCGCAACACTGGAGACCGCGAGTCCTTTCGTGGCTCCTCCTCCTTCCAGCATCCCTGAAGGAGTGCCCGACTGTGCAGCTCTGGAGCCAGTCAGGGGTCATTTTTCGAGGCACCTAAAGGCCTGGGAAAGTATCACTCAGGACCAATGGGTGCTCCGAATCATCTCCGGAGGTTAAACCATTCTCCCGCTTCTGGAGAAGGGTGTTTGGATGTGCTCCATAGATCTCAAAGACACCTATTATCACATTCTGATAGATCAGGCATCGAGGAGACACTTGCGCTTCAGCCTAGGGGACAGTCATTTCCAGTTCCGTGCACTGCCCTTTGGTCTCACCACAGCCCCCAGGGTGTTCACCAAATGTTTGGCAGTGGTGACTGCTCACCTGAGAAGTCTAGGATTCCAGGTGTTTCCATACCTAGACGACTGGCTCCAAACTGCCACCTCAAGGCATCTACTCTTAAAAACTCTAGCAGCCACTATCTCCCTAGGCAACTCCTTAGGAATCACCTTCAGTTGGACAAAATCCTTATTGCTGCCATCACAGCGTATTCTGTTTATTGGTGCAGAAATAGACTCAAGGCAGATGCGAGTCTATCTTCCTGCGGAAAGGATAGCAACATTGCAGTCTCAGGTTCGGGCGTTACTCCTCAGACGTCGCGCTCCAGCGAGAATGGTCCTGCAGCTGTTAGGTTCCATGTCAGCCACCATTCTTCTCATCCCCTTGGCAAGGTTGCATATGAGGATACTCTAGTGGCTCCTCTCAGTCCAGTGGTCTTATCAAGACCTCCCCCTCAGTCACCACATATTGATCACAGAGACGTGCAAACAGGATCTTCGTTGGTGGCTTCTTTCCTCCAACCTGGATCAAGGGCGACACTTCATTCCCCCATCCCCCTCGGCCACGTTGACTACGGACGCCTCCCAGACAGGGTGGGGGGGACATTATCTGGACAGGTCGGTCCAAGGCAAGTGGCACTCCGATGAGAATCTTCTCCACATCAATATCCTGGAAATGAGGGTGGTACTTTTAACGTTGCAAGCACTGCACGATCACCTCCCCCAGGGGATGATTGCCATTCAGTCTGACAACATGTCGGTAGTCCGGTACTTGAACAAGCAAGGAGGGACCAGGTCTTACCCCCTTTGCAGAGAGGCCATGAAGGTATGGGATTGGGCGATTGCTACCAAATGCTTTCTAGTGGCAACACACATTCCGGGGACATCCAATGTGATAGCCGACAGACTGAGCAGGACTATTCTCTCCCCTCACGAATGGTCCTTGAATCACAAAGTGGTAACACAGATTTTCACGAGATGGGGAGTTCCATGTTGCGATCTTTTCGCAACTCCCCTCAACGCAAAATGCCAGCAGTTCTTCTCTCTCATTCCAGTTCCGGGGGAGATCCCCAAGGATGCCCTGGTCCAACCTTGGCCCTCCAGTCTGCTATACGCTTTTCCACCGGTTCCCCTTCTCCCCAAGGTGATTCAGAAGGCGATTCACTTGGGAAGCAAAATGATTCTAATCGCCCCATACTGGCCTCGTCAACTTTGGTTCCCCTTTCTTCGCAAGTATGCATTGGACGGTCCCTGGTTCCTGGACCAAGTTCCGGACCTCCTGACGCATCAGTCAGGACAGCTTCATCAGTCCCTACATTCATTGAAGCTAGCAGCTTGGCTGCTCCTCTTCCGACCATAGTTAGGAGCCATTCTTTCGACCCTGAAGTCTTGCATATTTTGTCCTCGGCCCACAAGACTTCTATTAAAAAGATGTATAGCAGTAAATGGAAGAGGTTTGCTATTTGGGCCCAACAACGAGGATTAGACCCTATGACAGCTTCGGTGTCAGAGGTTCTGAAGTTTTTAACTTCCCTGTTCAACCAGGGTTGTTCGGTGTCTACCATCATAGTTCAATTGGCAGCTATTTCCAATTTTCATGAGAACGTAGAACCACCTTTAATGAGCAACAAGTTGTGCAAAGCTTTTATTAAAGGAGCTTGGCTTCTACGGCCCCCTATATCTCATCCCGCACCACCGTGGGACCTTAACGTAGTGTTAGGCGCATTGACCGCACCTCCCTTTGAGCCGGCAGCAACCTGTGACTTGAAATTTCTTTCTTGGAAGACTGCCCTTCTAGTTGCTATCACATCAGCCAGGCGAGTTTCAGAACTTCAAGCCTTATGTGTCAAACCACCATACCTGGTATTTCACAAGGATAGAGTATCTCTTAGACCAAACCCATCCTTTATACCAAAGGTTTGTTCTAACTTTTGTTTGCAACAATCACTGGAATTACCGTTTTTTTCCCCTAAGTATACAAACAGAGCTGAGTATACCTTTCACAGCTTAGATGTGCACAGACAATTACGTTTCTATTTGGATAGGACACACCAAACACGAAAATCAGATCAACTGTTTGTGTCTTTTTCGGACAATAAATTGGGCAAAGCCGTCACGAAAGTCACTATTGCCAAGTGGATCAGAGACTGTAGCAGTCATATTTATCGCATTTCAAATAAAGAGCTTACAATTCCAGTGTAAGCTCATTCTACCAGGGCTATGGCCACTTCGGCAGCCTTTCATTCCAAGCTCTCTATTAATGACATCTGTGCGGCTGCTACGTGGTCTTCTCTACACACCTTTATTTCTCACTACAAATTGGATGTGGCATCTAGGGGTCGAGCTTCCTTCGGTTCCACGGTTCTCCGGACCGTTTTCCAATGAGCCACCCAGGAATCAGGTGCTAGGGACGCTGTCCCATCTGTAGAGAATGTAGGTGAGATAGGATCACATTACATCTTTTAGTTATGTACTTACCATAACTTTAGATGTATGGGATCCATCTCGCCTACATTCCTAATAACCCACCCTCCTTCCCCCTGCCTTGGAGGCCAGAAGAGACCAGATGGTCCGAATACAACTGTTTCCTCTCTTGAAACACCTGGCAATCTTATAACAACAGTCTATGTGTGTGTGTGCATGTGTGCAGACAAACAAGATCTGGGGAAGCAGTAGTGGTGCATTTTGGGATATGAGGTAACTCAGCCAATAAGAGACTTCGTTCTATTGTATAGCGTGCCAAGTCAGAGCTGAGGATCGGCTCCGAACCCATCTGTAGAGAATGTAGGTGAGATGGATCCCATACATCTATAGTTATGGTAAGTACATAACTAAAAGTTCTGGCCCTGACAAACATGGTTCTCTTTCCTGTAGCCTGTGCTAGTGCATCCTTCTTGGATGTCAGATCCAAATCTGGTGACTTAGCCAGCCATGTTGCCTTCTGTGGACCAGAAATCCATGAAACTAACCACTTGGTTCCTCCACATTCACTTTGACCAGAGATGCCATGCTTCAAGCATCAGTTGTTCAGATTATCTCAGCTTCCAAGAAATAATACACAAAACAGTTAATCATAGAAGAAATAAAATATTCTCCATCTGGGCTATGTCAAAAGGAATAGAACCCTTTTCTGCTCACATTCCTTCCATTCTGGAGTTTTGTCTAAGTTTTTCCATAGTGATTCCAGTTTCAACACTATCAAAGTACAAATAGCTGCAATTTCAAATTTCCACACAGGTCAGAATGACACTACCATAGCATCACTAAAAGTCTGTAAAGCCTTTATGAGAGGAACATTTTTTCTACCACCACCAATCAGGGACCCATCCCCTCCATGGGATATTACTGGTTTGCTGCAAGCATTAACTCAGCCTCCCTTTGAACAAACTGCAGCAGCATGGATTTGAAGTTCCTGTCTTGGAAAACAATTTTTCTTGTGGTTATTACATCACACAGATTACTTTCAGACTTACAGGCCCTTTCTTGCAAATTTCATTACCTGATTTTCCACAAAGATATAGTTGCATTGCTCTTTGTTAAGGTGGCATTCAAAACACATTTAAACCATTTCATCAATCTACAAGTGTTTTTTTCTTCAGATTCTGCAACAATGGTGAATATACTTTGCATACGTTGGATGTTCATTGTCAACTCAGATTTTATCTCCATAGAACGAAACACCTTAGGAAATCTGACCAATTATTCATTGCTTTTCCTAGACACAAATGGGCAAAGTAGTTTCTAAGGTTGCACCTTCAAGATAGTTATAGGATTGTATTTCATTTGTATACACTTTTGATGACTGGTAGAGAAATGTGAAGGCTGCATGCCTAGCCAGATAGGATTTTATACATAATTCTGTAATTTGTAACTATGACTGTTGAATTACAGGCTTGTTTTCTTAAATGAAAGAATATGCTGTGAAATGTTGAACTCAAAAACAATGTAGCAACATTGCCCTCTGCTGTAAAGAAAGCTAAGTCAAGCATTTTTGTCTGGACCATCCAACTCACAACACTGTCTTGCTCATATGTAAGTTATATTAGACTTGTGGTTTCTTTTAGAAATAGCTAGAAACTAGAAAGATTAGACTAAGAGTTTTTCTGTGATGTCAGAAAAGTATTTCTGTGTGATCACTGAACTCTTGACTAGCACTGTGTAGTAGAAAGTATTGTCTGTGGTTTTAATTATTTATTATTAAATATTTTAAAACTTTTCAACTGTGGCTGTTTTGTGTAGAAATAATTTAAGGTCTAGAGTGCATTACATATTTATAGAGTTTACTGTACAAGTCACTCTAAATAAGCCTTGACTGTTTAGTCACAGCTACCAAATGGATAATAATATTGCACAGTAATAATTGGACACCCTTTTAAGGGCCTTTGAGTAGCTGACAAGTATTAGTGGGTGGTGGCAAGTGGAACTACTGTATAGTCTGGGAGAAAGGGGCACAGCTGAAGAAACTGTGCCAGCCTTCCCCAGGAGTGTCGGTGTGGTTGTATAAACTCTTCTCAAAGTGCATGTGTATTTGTGTGTGTGTGTGTCTGTGTGTGTGTGTGTGTGTGTGTGTGTGTGTGTGTGTGTGTGTGTGTGTGTGTGTGTGTGTGTGTGTGTGTGTGTGTGTGTGTCAGCTACTTGGGCAGGGACACAAAGCACAGGTTGGACAGAGAGGGTGCTAGAGGTTTTAGCTTGCCCACTAGGCTGAGATCTGGACCCTATAGCTGTGCCACTGGGGAGTCTTATTGGGGACCTGGAGAGCAAGGGAGTGACCAGCCCCAGACCGGCTGTGATCTCTGTGTGCTTTTAAGGGAAATTGCAGTTTACTGTGTGTATTTGTTATCCTTTCCTCATATATGAGATGCCCTCTCTGGTGTTAGTGGTGAGGATTGAGGCTCCTTGATTGCTGGGCCAGGGCATGAGCATCACAATACTAAAAAGGGTCTAGCCCTGCATTTGAATCCCAAAGCTTATTACACAAGAGTGATTGCCATTTTAACAGCCTTTATGGAAAGACTTCCCATTGATGATATTTATTCTTCTGCAACCTGATCAATGGTTCACATCTTTGTTTGTCATTATAAATTGGTTGTACAATCTAGATCACATTTCTTCCTTTGGTTCCATCATTCTCAAGATCATCCTTCCTTGATACCAATCAGTTAAAAGCATCTTGGGAATCTGTTCTTTGTGTTGAATCAGATGTACATAGATAACATCGCATATGAAAGATACAATGTTGTCCATTTGTGTCTTGATCCAACCTTTGAGACTTAGATCTGACTTGGATCTGGCCTTGGTGCCTTTAAACCTTTTGATCCAGGGCTGTGACTCCTCCCTAACCCATAATTCCCTCACTGGTTTCTAATTACCCCAGATCTCGTTTGCCACTTCAACCAAATGGTCACAGAGGCTCTGATCTCCCCCTTTTTTTTCATTATCAGTTACCTAGAATGCTTAAACTTATTTCCAGTTTGTATTATAGTTTATTTTAGCTCGTTTCTTCCTCTCCTGTTGGTAACTTAAAAAAAAAAGAAAAAAAAAAACTTCATTCTTATGCTTTTATATAAAGATAACTTAATTGTTTTCCACTATACTTAAGTAGTTCTATTGCAGTGTTCCTTGTAGGCCTTGTTAATCAGTCTTTTTTTTTTTTTTGAATTTCAGGTTCATGTAGTGTGATTTGCTGTACTTTTGTAGAGTTCTGGCAATATTCTAATGGCAGACAAAAGTTTTAAAAAGTGTGCTAAATGTGGCCATAAAATTCCCCCCTCAGGACCCCTACTCCCTTTGTGTATACTGCTTGGGAGTGGCACACCTCAAAACAAAATATAAAGACTGAGCTTCGCTTGGCCACAAAGCTCTTCAGAGCAGAAGAAACAAATCAATATTAAAGGGTCTCCTTCCAGCTTCTTTGATGACCTCAGTTGCTTCATCATCATCTTTGAATCAGACTGAGAAAAAAAAAGACAACGAAGCTTCAAAGCAAAATGAACCCATTTTTGGCAGTAAGATTCGTGAGAAGAGCATCAAGAGATCCAAGAAATGGTGCCTGGACCCCACAGTCTCCAGGGGTCTGCGGACAAAAATTCCAAGGTCTTCAAATCCAAAGCCTCTGATCTATTTTCTATTTCCACAGTGTCTCTCTTCTCTGGATCCAATTTATCTTTGATTTCATTCTCCCATTCTACAACAGCAAGCCAGGGCTTCTTCAGTTGCTTCTTCCAGGTCTACCTGTTCTTCTAGGATTCTTACTGAAGTCAACATCAACAGAATGATGCAGAGTTTTCTTCAGACATAGATACAGTTGGGGAGTCCTCCTGTCTCTCTCCCCTCTGATAGAGTTGGGAGCATCACCATCAACCACCCTCCTTTTGACTGCATTGCAGGTCCATCCTTCAGAACCAAAACCCTCAGATCTAAATATTTCTGGAGCGTTCACATTGATGCCAATAGTACCTTTCACTTTGACTCCCTGACTGTGACCCAGGCTCTCTGGACTTTGACCCTGTCAGATTGAGGCAAAAGTTGGAGGCAAAGCTTCATAGTCAGTGTTTAAGGAGAAAGGTGGACTCAGTAACTGTCAGAGTCATTCCTTCCTCTTGGGATGTCAGCTCTCAGTAACTCGGCTCCATTGTCAGCCTCGGAGCTGGGAAGAGTTGGACCTTTGGGTTCTTTCTCTGATCCGCCAGTTAGAGAGATGTCCTTGACTCCAATTTCCTCCATGGCCTTTGGGGCCTGCCAGCAGGTCCTCTCACAGTCGAGAGAAGAGGTGCTAAAATCTTATTTGGATCTGACATGACCTGAAATGTATTCTGCTATGGAATCTACTCCTTCTCATTGACAGAGACACCAGCTTCCAAAAGTCTTGGGGAAGTCCTCTGTTTGAGCTCCCAGACTGATTCAGATCTATCACCAGATATTCCCCAACAGGTAACATAGAAAACAGACTTGCAAATGGAAGTATGTGGTATCATCACTGGAATCTGCCACAGAAGACACAGATTTGAAGGAAGGGGAGGGCTCCCCTAGATCCCCCTGTGGAGACATCTCCTGTGGAGAAATCCTAGAACTGATGAAACAGAAAGGGGTTGGTCCACAGATATGCTTGCCGAAAAGAATCTGTGTTCCTGGAGGCTTTTGGAGCTGGATCTTCTACTAACTGGGTGGCCCCTCCATTGATGCCCTCATTGATCTGGTGGTGCAGCAGGTCTGGTAGGAACCTGATACAGCAGAGCCCATACCTAAGAAATCAGGTAAATTTATAGCTGCACCAAAAGACAGACTTTATTGGAATAAGGGTCCTCCTGTAGATGTCATGGTTGTAATGGTAACCATGAAGAAAGAGCTCTTCAAAGATAGACAGATTTGGAAAATGGACATACACTTCATTGACTTTTTCCCTGAGAGCACTGAACTACCTGGCCCACATCATTAAAATTCGGAGGGAGTTGACCGAGAAGATTACCAATTTTCTTTCAGGTAACTTGCCAGTAGACATCTGGAATAGAATGGAATCTCAGCTATCTATCTTATTTGCTATTTCAAACATTTCCATGCATCTGTTTTTTGAATGCAGATGATAGAACAGCCAAAGCAGCAGGTACCAGCATAGCCATATGCCACCATGCCTGTATGCAGTTGTGTGATTCTTCTGAGGGCTTTATCAATGCCTTCTTTGATGGTACAACCTTGTTTTGTCAGAAGGTTAAAGATACACTGACCAGAGGTGAGCTAGAAGGTAAGACAAATCAGAAGGGAGGAAAGAAAATGCAGTTCCGGAAATCACAGGTTCCTACCCAGAATGCTTCTTCGGACCCACACAACCCTACTGCAGCAGAGGAGGGGGTAGCTTTAATAGACATCACCCTAGGGTAGAGGTAGTCCACAAAACCAAGGATTTTGCAGGCCCTTTTCCAAGAAGTCCTTCCAGTGCTCGTGAATGGTTGCCTGACTGCCACACTCTGGAGGCAGTCATGGCAGAAGGGTGCTTATCCCTACATCCTCAAACCCAGCAGGCCATCAGTTCTGATTCTTGGTGTTAAGGATAATAAACAGAGAATACTCAATTCCATTTCTAACATTGCCTCAGGCAAAATGAAGAATGTCTGTGGTCCCACCCAATTAGTTAGAATCAACAACAACAAAAGTAGAAAAGCTGTTTGAAAAAAAGAGTCATCCAGCAGGTCCCACCAGACCTGATAGGATCTGGAGTCTATTTCTTGCCATTTTTAGTACTAAAGAAAACAGGGTACATTAGGCCAATATTGGATCTAAGTCATTTAAACCAATATTTGAAATGGGCAAGATTACAGATGGTCACAGTTCAGTCCATTTTCCACTTATTCAGAAAGGATGACTGGATGTGCTCGATAGATCACCAAGATGCCTACTATCAGGCAAAGATGAACAGGCATTGTAGGAGGTTTCACCATTTCAGGTTGGGAGCCAATCAGGTCCAGTTCAGAGCTCTGCCCTTTGAACTCACCACAGCCCTCTGGGAGTCTACCAGATCTATGGCAACAGCGACAGACTACCTCAGACTGCATGAGTTCCAGGTATTCCTATACATAGACAATAGGCTTCTGGTGTACTGACAGAAGAGCAAGTTGTTACCAACTTAGACCTTAGAATTTATTGTATGCCATCTGAAAAACAACACAGATAGCCACCTTACCTGCACACAGGATTCAGTCAATCCATTAATTGGGATTACAGGTACTATCCAATCCATTTCCATCAGCACAGCAACTTCTAAAACTGCTAGGACTTATGACATCAGCCATCATTCTCATCCCTATATCCAGATTTTATACAAGGGTTCTGCAATGGACTGTCTCAGTCCAGTGGTCCCAACTTTATTATCCCCACAACACCCTGATCAGGATGACCTCAGTGTGTACTACCCACATCAAATGGTGGATCAATTACACAGTCTTGGTAATAGGTTGTCCATTCTCTCCACTTCTTCCTACAGCAGTAGTTGCCATGGATGCTTCCCTTCCAGGATAGGAAAGACATTACTGGTAGAAGACAGTCCAAGGTACCTGGGCACTCTTAGAGATCAAACTCCACATAGGTGTCCTGAAAATGAGAGCAGTCCTTTTGCTGTTGCAGGCATTTCAAGACTGTCTTCCAGTGGGTGTGATTTCAATTCAGACAGAAAATATGTCAGTGGTCTGGTATATCAGCAAATGGAAGGAGCAGATCTTACCCATTCTGTCAAGAGGATCTGAGGGTTTGGCAATAGGCAATTTCTTCTCATTGCTTTCTGCTAGCAACACATATCCTTGGGACTTAAAATGTTCTAGCAGACAGATTGAGCAGGTGTATTCTTTTGCCTCATGAGTGGTCCTTCATTCTAACAGTGTCAAACAAAATCTTCAGTCAGTGGGGCCAGCCCTGTTTTGACCAGTTTGCTTCCTACCTGAACAACAAATGCAGCAATTATTTTGCCCTAATCCTTCTACAGGAGCAGTCACTGATGGATGATGTGATCTACAGTTGACCCATGTGTCTCCTTTATGCATTCCTTCCATTTCCTCTAATTATGAAATTCATTCTGAAAGCCAGAAGGGTCAAGGTGATCCTCATTGCCCCTTAATGGTCTTGACAGGTTTGGTTGCAATATCATTGGTCTCACCTTCAAAGGTCACTCTGGATGCTGGCTTACAGACCAGACCTAATCTCCCATCCTTCCAGACATTCTCTCCTGAATCTAGAGACCCTAAAACTAACAGATTGGTTAATCCAATTCTAACAATGACCAGGGATACTAGGTTTTCAGAAAATGTTATTCATATTCTCTCTGCATCACAAAAGTGTAGCACCAGGAGGGTGTACTACAGCAAACGGAAAATATTTTTTTTTTGGGTCATGGGGAAAGTTTTAGATCCTTTCTCTATGCCCCTTCCCTCTATTTTAGAATTATTGTCTGAATTATTCCCAAAAGGTTTTAGTTTCACAACAATCAAAAGTTCAACTGACAGCCATTTCCAATTTTCACATAGGCCATAACAAGACTCCTATAACTTTGTTAAAGGTATCTAGGGTCTTTCTTAAGGGAATCTTTCTTCTTCTTCTTCTTCCCCCAGTTCAGGGACCTGTCTGTCCCTGGGATTTCATAGTGATGCTCCAAGCTCTCACACAGTCTCCCTTTGAACCAGCAGCTTCAGTGTATCTTAAGTTCTTGACATGGAAAATGAACTTTTTAGTCACAGTCACTTCTGCTAAGAGGATTTCAAAGCTACAAGATCGTTCATGTAAACCACAATATCTGGTTTATCACAAAGATAGGGTTTTCTTAAAACTAAATCCATCTTTCCTTCCTAAGGTGACATCCAAAACTAACATAAATCAGATCATTCATTTACCTGTATTCTTTCCAAAATTTTCTAACAAAGGAGAATATGCATTGCACTTACTTGATGTTCATAAACAACTTGTTTTTTTATTTGCATTGAACTAAAGAATTCAGGAAATCAGGCCAAATATTCATTACCTTATTGAAACCTAAACTGGGATGGGGAGTTTCTAAAGTCACCCTTTCAAGATGGCTATCAAGCTGTATTTCCTTTATTTATGAATAATTGGGTCAGAGTCTTTCTAAGAAACTGACAGCTCATTGGACAAGAGCAGTATCAACTTTTGTTATTTATAACGTCACTTTCCAATTGATGAGACTTGTGTAGCTGCTACCCAGTCTGAAGTGCATACCTTTGTGTCTTGCTGTAAACTGGATGTACAATCCAGAGCTCATTCCTTCTTTGGCTATGGTAGGGTCAGAAATATTCTTCCTTAGTTCCACCCAGGAAATTATGTAGCTAAGGATCTAATGTTGTTAATTTTCACTCATTCCTCAACAAATAGGATCAGATCCAACTCTCAGATCTGACACAGCCATTACTAAAGCTAGTGGCCACCAAAAACTCTCAAGCTTCTCCCATTCCCATGATGCATTAACTCTAACACTCCTCAGATCTCATTTGCCACACATGAAGCCGTGGTCACCCTTATCTCTTGAGCTAGATATCTTTTTTGTATTCAAATAAGTTAATTTTATCATATAATTCTTTAATATTATATTCTTTATACCTCCCTTTCTACACTTTTGAGTGTACCTGTTTAACCATTGCTGGTAGTTCTATCTTTTATACCATTTTTTTAGTGTATTCTGCTTACCATCGCTAGTATTTTCTTTCTTAACAAAACAAAAAAAAAACTTTCTTAATTTTGTTCTTGTTTCTAGCATAGGAAAATGTAGAGAATGCGAACATACAATTCCGCAAATTTCAGACTCCCATACTGTATGCATGTATTGTTTAGGTCCTCAGCACCTGAATGTTGAATGCAGGATTTGTCAAGGATTTAATCCTAGCACCTTGGCTGATAGGGGAATAAATTAATATTAAAAGAATTACTTCCTTCTTCCTTTTCCAAAGCATCATCAGGGGCTCACCCCCCCCTCCCCAAGCACAAAGCAAAAGAGTCTTCCAAGCCTTCTGATCCTCTACACCATCCTTGGAGCCTACCACTGAACCACTGAGGAAAAAGACCAAGAAATGGGATCTGAAACTGCTCCTGCATCAGTGTCTGACAGCTTCATTAGATCTGACCGATAAGGATCTGCTAAAGATCCAAAGCCATTACCAAGAACAACATACTCCCCTTCTTTGGATCTGGTACCATCCTGAGTACCTTCTTCTTCCTAAAAATACATCGATGCTTAAGATCCCCAACACTGGCTTCCTCTCATTCTTCCAGGAGTCTCACTGAGGCAGATGTGGACAGGATGATGAGGAAGTTTCTCTCTATGCAAATACAGATGGGAGTTATTCCGGTTCCTACCCTATCATGTCAGGAAGCCTTTACAAGCACTACACCACCCTTTTCAGCTCCTTCTCTGATATGACCAGTCATTTCATTGCCCTTGGATCCGAGTCTTCTGGAACCGTTGACTTTAGATCAGAGGATCTTAGTTTCTTTGGATCCAAAACTTACTCTGACTGCTCCAGCTCCTACAGTTTTGGATCCGGACGACTCTTGGAGCTGAGATGTCCCTCTCAGATCCAAGGTGTTAGAGTCAACTCTGAAGATTTTAAAGGTGTCTCTACCCCTCACAGCTTTGGCTTGGGTTACCTTCGGGGCAGAGGGAGCCAAGGGGTTGGAAGCTTGGATTCTTTGCTTCATCATCTTCCTTCTTCCTGGAGCAGTCTGCCTTTGAGGTAGTGTTGAGGGTGTTCTCATGCAGGATAGATGGTTCCTCCCTCCTTGGATCATCCATATGGTTCCCACATGTCTTTGCAAGTTGAGCCTCATTATCCTAGTCCACAGGGGCAGCCTACACAAAGTCTCCAGGATAGCCAGCAGGGTATTAACATTTCTTCTCATATCTCTCTGGAGCATCCCACCGAAGAGTTTCCTAGGAATTGACAGTGTAAGAGGAGGCTCTTGGATTTCCCTCAGGAGTCCGTCACCAAAGACACTGATTTCGATGAAGGGGAAGGGTCTCCCAAGATCACCACCCATAGACATCTCCTTTGGAGACATCCTTGAAATCCTAAAGCAAAAGGGTGGTTGGTCAGCCCAAAACCCTTCCTTGGAGGAGTCGGTTTTTCTGAGGGCTTTTGGTTCTGACCTGTCTATCTCTTGGGTGACTCCACCTGCTGATGAGCTCATTGATTTGGTCTCTTAGCACACATGGAAGGAGCTTGACACAGCTGAGCCAATGCCCAAGAGGCCGTATCAGATTCTGGCACTGCCTGTAGGCAAGGAATTTTGGAACAAGGGAGTGCCCGTAAATACCATAGTCGTGGTGGTGACAACTAAGAAGGAACTTGTGGAACAGAGTTCCTTTGTCCATCCCCCTAAAAGGAGTCTAGGGCACTGGACAGATTTGGGAAGCATGTGCATGCTTCAGCAACATTTGCTGTCAGATCGCTGAGCTACCTGGCCCATTTTACAAGACTTCAAAGGGATTTGATAAAAGGGCTATCAAATTCTCTTTCAGGAACCATCACTGCTAAGGCTCAGGCTTCTGTGGCATCACAGTTGGCTACCATATTATCGATTTGTAATTCATCCATGAAGCTTCTCTCACATACAGCTGAAGGTACCTCAAGGGCAGTTGATTCAGGCATATCCATAAGGAGGCATGCCTGGATGCACTTGTGTGATTTTGTGGAGCCTTTCAAATCGTTCATCAGTGCTCCATTTGACGGCTGTTCTCTGTTTGATCCGAAAGTAAAGGATACACACTCCAGGTGTGAGAAGGATGAAGAGAACATCTCTGCAGTGGACATACGTTTTTTGAGTGGCAGCTTACATAAATTCAGTACACTCTTAATAGGGCAATAACAGTTAAATCCTGGTTTTCTGAATGCCTTTAATTTCAACTGCCAGCATAATTCTTTTTTCTCCAAAACACAACTGACATCCCATTCAAGCTTATCCATCTCCACACAGTCCACAATGATAAATTTAAAACCAGAATGTCTGCGGTGTTCTAATAAGTGTTTGGATAAGGCGTTCCTCTGGCATTTACATCTGATATCAGAAAGATTACCGGAAATCCTCCTTTTCAGTTTCTTCGTAGTCGTACCCACATAAAATGCAAGGCAGTCATTACACATGGCCCTGTATACAACTTATTCAGTATTACAATTACCACCTGCTGAAGATTTCTCCATCTTTTTAAGATATGGGCTCTCAAATGAGTTGCACTCCATCAAGTTTTCATAGAAGGTGCATTTAGGTGGCCCACAGATTTTAGTGCTCATGTCATCCTGGTGTTTCTTATTTTTCTCTTCCACATAGCTACATAGGTTTCTGCTCTTTCTATATACAAAAGTAAGGTGATCTCTTAAAACCCTTATAAGCTGCTGATTGTCAGTGAGGATGGCCAAATTCTCCTTAATAATGGCTTTAATTGTATTGAAATCCCAGGTATAAGTTAGAATGCAGCTGTTCTTACTTTTCTCTTCTTTTGGGTTAGGGTGCCCTTGTTGCATAATTCTACTAAAAGGCCTATTCCACGTAGGGTCATTGTTAGTTTTAGAATATGTAACATGTTTGAGTCGTATCCTCTGGTTAAGAAATAATTTTCAAGATCATTCATATTTTTTGAGAAAAGGGACCAAATCTGTGATAATGCTTGGTAATCTGTAGCCTTGTGGTTTTATTACATCATGCTCAGTTTTTACTGGATGCATACTGTCTCTGTGAAGTTAGTAGTTCACTATTTTGGTTTTCTATATAAGTTATTAATTCATTTCCTCTGTCTTTATCAGTACTGTCAGTCATATCAAACTCAAGCTAATGGAATTGGTAAATTTCAGAAAGGAGGTAGAGTTATTGATGTAATGGATAAACTCAGTGAGTTTAGATTTTTCACCTTGCCAGACTGTGAATACATCACAATATAGCGAAGGTAGCTGGTCATAAAACTCCAGTATTCACTTTGTAGTACAAATTCCTCCTCTCACTTGCCTAAGGCTACATTGGCCAGGCTAGGGACCATAGCTGCACCCATGGTTATCCCCCTCTTCTGTTTGTAAGCCTGGCCATTGAAACTGAAACTGAACTGAAACTTTCCCAAGCATTTAGTTTACCTTTTGTGTAGCATTGTAGCTTATGTAACTCTACCTCCTTCCAGAAATTTACCATTTCCATTAGTTCAGAGTCAGTGGAGTTTCTTGATATGATTGACAGTATTGTGAAAGACAGAGGAAAATTAATTAGTAACTTATACAGAAAGCCAGCAAGAGTGAAGTACTTCACAGAAACAGTATGCATCCAGTAAAAACTAAGCACATTGTAATAAAACCACAAGGCTACAGATTACCATGTATTACCACAGATTTGGCCCCTTTTCTCAAAAATATGAATGATCTTGAAAATTATTTCTTAACCAGAGGATATGAATCAAACATGTTGCATATGATCCTGGATCCCATTAGAGATTCTAAAATTAACAATGACCCTACGTGGACTAGACCTTTTGGTAGAATTATACAATGAGGACATCCTAACCCAAAAGAAGAGAAAAGTAAGGACAGCTGCATTCTAACTTACACCTAGGGTTTCAATACAATTAAAGCCATTATTAAGGAGAACTGGGCCACTCTCACTGACAATCAGCAGTTTTAAATCACCCTACTTTTGTATATAAAAAGAGCAGAAGCATACATAGCTATGTGGAAAAGAAAAATGAGGAACAGCAGGATGACATGAGCACTAAAATCTGTGGGCCACCTAAATGCACCTTCTGTGAAAACTTAATGGAATGCGACTCTCGTTTGAGTGCCTGTATCTTAAAAAGATGGTGAAATCTTCAGCAGGTGCAGTGCTGAAAAAGTTATATGCAAGGCCATGTGCAATAACTGCCCTGCATTTTATTTGGGTGAGACTATGAATAAACTGAAAAGAAGGATTTCAGGTCATCTGTCTGACACCAGATATAAATGCCAGAGGAATGCCTTATCCAGTAGAACATCCCAGACATTCTGGTTTTAAATTTATGATTCCGGACTGCGTGGTGATCGATGAGCTTGAAGGGGACATCAGTGGTGTTTGGAGAAAAAAGAATAATGCTGGAAGTTAAAATTAAATGCATTCAGAAAACCAGGACTTAACTATTATTGCTCAATTAAGTGTGTACTGAATTTACATAAGCTGCCACACAAACTATAAAGGTTTTTTAGGGAATTTTTTTTGTTTAAGTTTTTATTGGATTTTTAATGTATAAAATAATCACAACAATATTTGCAGTCAGAGATCTGTGAACATAAATAAAACAAATTTCAACTAAACCTCACACAAAAGAAAAAACTACTTACAGGAGTGTCCATTAACCATCAAGTCATTCAAGTATTATACATTACATTAAATATAAAATTCAGTTATTTTTGCTTGTCAAGCATATTTCTAAGTTTTGTCCATGCATTGTAGCAAGAAGTAATGGGCGGCAGTGGTGGTGCAGCGGTTAGCGTTGCAGCCTCACAGCAAGAGGTTCCCTGGTTCAATTCTCGGCTGGGGTGCCTTCTGTGTGGAGTCTGCATGTCCTCCCTGTGGTCACATGGGTTTCTTCTGGGTGCTCCGGTTTCCTCCCACATCCCAAAGACATGCTGTAGGTGGATTGGACACTCTAAATTGGCCATAGGTGTGAGTGCGTGTGTGTGTGTGTGTGTGTGTGTGTGTGTGTGTGTGTGTGTGTGTGTGTGTGTGTGTGTGTGTGTGTGTGTGTGTGTGTGTGTGTGTGCCTTGTCTGGAAGGTTGGGAACCAGGCTGGCAACTTGACACCGTAAAACTCCACTGCCAATCATGAGTGGACAGGTGATCTGCTGTGGCAACCTCTAACCGGGAAAAAGCCAAAAGAAGAAGAATTGTAGCAAGAGGTAATCCATGCGTGAATGGGCGTACCTTCGTTGAAGGCTGTGCATCAGGGCTGGTAACTCGGCACATAAAAATCAACTACCAATCATTAGCGGACCAGAGTTCCGCTGTGGCGACCCCTAACCGGGAAAAGCCGAAAGACACAAACAATTCTTTTAATATTATCATAAGTATTGCTGTTTAAGATAAAGCCAGTTTGCTGTTCATCAGTTATGGAGGGTAGAATATATTTTAATCTCTTACCATGAATTGCCTTGAATAACTTATAATCATAATCTACTTTAAAAGTGATAGCCTGTATGAAGAGCATTCAGTAGGATCTTTTGTGGAAATGCAGTTAATAAATGCCATTTGTCCTATTGATTAAAAGTATACATGTACTGCTCATAGATAATGATACTCTGTTAGTAAAGAACTGCTTAATGATCATGTGAACATTTGAAGGTTTGATTAGACATTAAATAGTTACTATTGTGGACACTCAAAAAAGGCTAAAATAATATAATTATCATTAAATATTTGCTTTTAAAATCCCTCTTACCCCCTGTGGAGTCTAACACTCCTTGCTTGAATAATACCATCCAAGCAAACACATCCATCCAATAGTCTGGCAAAAAAAAAAATCTATTCTGCCACAATCAAATATAATGCCATTAACAGTAAAATAAAGATGAACCTGTATCTTTTAAATCATTGTTAATATATAATAGTAGAAAAATTATTTCACATCTTAACTTGTTATTTAACATATACGTTCTCCACTTTTATGCGTTCATTAAGATATTAAAGTAAGATATGCTTACATCTCTTATTATTGTTCCTTATCTATGCATAGCTTTGAGATTCATCACCTAACAGTATAAAATATGAAAGACTGCTGCACAACAATTTAAAATGGTTTGTGGTGTGTCCCACCATAAGACCAATGTACTTTTAGACCCTTCTATTTCCTCTTTGTAAGATAAAGTAAATGAATAGTTGTTCTACAGTATTTAAACAGTATTTCATTATTTGTTCATATTCAGTGTTTTATTACTGTAAATTAAAGCCTCCTATGTTATTTCTGTCAAGTATACAGTTTATTGGCTCTTTTGCTTTATGTATGAGACTTTCAAGTGCATTGACGACATATTCATATCATGTATGTCAAGCCTCTAATAATGAAGTTCTAAACATTATATATATGTATGTGTATTCATTTTACCATTCATTGACAACTGCTATCACACTTCAAATGCTTGTTTTCAAATATATTTACTTATAAATGTATTCAAGGGTATTTCATAGTATGTGTAACCAGGACTGACCTTTGATCAGCTGGTGCCCTAGGCAAAATATGCCCACTGAGCCCCCACAACACCACCCAGTGCTCCCATCCTGGTCAACCTACATCATCCCAATTACTTTTTTCTTCATTTTTCTCACAGTTTGTCTTACTCTTCAGTTTTTCCTGTATTCATTGAACACATTTTAAAGAAACCATTTCTTTACTGCAAAAAAAATAAATAAATACTGGAAAAGCACCCCTGCTAGACCGGTGCCCTAGGTGGCCGCATAGTTGGCCTATGCCTAAAGCCAGCTATGTGTGTAACACTATAATTGTTTCCCTTCTTCAATGCCAGTTCATATGTTTAACTGTAGTTGCAGTGAAATGTGAGCTAATGCATATTTAAAGGATTCTGCCCTTTATTCAAATTAACCTTCTAAAGCTGCCTGTCAATCAGAGTCTCTGGACATGAACAGCCCTGTTCTCTTGTTTATGTGAGAATTCCGACTGAACTCTTGCTGTTTACCAGAGAAAGCTTCATCTGTTCTAAATAAATTTAAAATGCTCAGGCTATAGAGAGAAGGGCTTCATATCTAACTATTACAGAAGCACCACACATAGGAACAACTCATCAGTCACAACAATTTCCATATTGAACCTGAACATTTCATCTCTGAACAGAGACTATTTCAAAGCCATTTAAAACTTCACAATCTCTCCACTGTTAAACAACTTCAAAACACACATCCATAGCAACTGCAATCACCCCCTCCCCCAATCCAGCACATCATAAATCATTCTATTAAATAGTACAGTAACATATTATCTAAATCTATTCACTAGGAAGACAGGCAGCTTTTTGGTTTTACTATTAGTTTTACTGAAACAGGTTCTCTAATGTTACTGTAGTTAATGATCACACTGAGTTGCTTCCACACTTAGGTGAAGATGTTTATCTGTCTTTTAGTATACCATTTAAGTAGCAGTTTTAATTTAAGACTGTTAATGTCTTTTCCTTTTATAACAAGAAAATATAAAATGTCACACACAGTGTGTGTTTCCCTTTAGTAACTGCAGTTTATATGAATTAAACAACTTTAAATTCAGCTATGTGTTATACTGCAGCCATTTTCTATTTCAAATATAAAGCATGCATTAGTTCTTAAATAAGGATTCTGTATGCAGCCCTTCAGATAATATACTAGAATGATGCTCTATGCTTCATTTAAGGGAAACTAATAATAATTTGTCATGATTTATTAAAAATGATTATTAATTATCTGTAAATTAGACAAGCTTAAAACAGGGGAAAAAAAAGGAATTTAGTTATCTTACATTAGTAAACTGTTGATTTTCTGATTCCCATTTATGTTATAGTGGAGCATGTTGTCATTTCATGTTTTGCTGGTAAAGATATGTAAAGAAGAAAAACTAAGCTTGTTTACATAAAAAGGAAAAAAAATCCTTGACATCTTGTTATATCCTTTGTAAATAAAGAAAAGCGAAAAGGAAAGCTCTTTATTTCCCCCCTAATTTCTTCTTGTTTTCATTTGTCTTATTTCCATTTGTCTCCATTTGTTTTAAGGATATAATGGACCAGTCCATATCCTCTGTTTTTGTTCTAAAATTTTGTTAGTTTATAGATATGACTATGCCAGATCAAGATCTTCAAAGAAATTAACCCTGTTAGAAAGGAAAATCTTCAGCCTGGCCAGGAACAGTAAATGTACTTTTATCTGCTTTTTCTTAAGTTCTTATTAGGGAAAGAAATTGATCCCTTTTAGACATCACTGTTGCTGAATAGTCATCAAAGTGAATAATATTTCCTTTTGATTTAAGTGGTGACTTAGTCCAGGCAGTTTTGAGTACCAGTTCTTTATTCTGAGAAGAAATAAAGTTAACCACGATGGACCTTGGGGAAGTACTGGACTTTGATACAGAATTAACCAGAGATCTGTGTGTTCTGTCTATACGAATAGAGAGAGCTTCAGGCAAATCTAAAGTTTTAGGGAGCCAAGTATACAAGAAATTAACCATATTGTTACATTCTGTTCCTTCTGATAGACCAAAAATACAATGTTGTTCCTATGGAACCTGTTTTCATGATCATCTATTTTGGCTAGTAAAGAGTTGTTCTGTTTTAAAGGGTATTCAATGATGTTCTCCCCTCCACTTAAACTTCTTTCCATATCATTCAAGGAATCTTCAGTGCTGGAAATCTAGTTTCTCTGTAACTGCAGAGCTTCATTAATTTGTTCCATTTGTTTGGGACACTTTTTCTTAAAGTCACCTATTGGAGTCTAATTTATCTATTTTCAAAGAAAGCTTTTGAATATTAGCCAGTAATGTCTGAAGCTCTTTTTTGAACACAGAGTCTTGAGATGCTGCCTTTGTATAACTCATGGTGTTGCAAGATACAGTGAAGAAATTTTCTTTTGCAGATTTTGGCAGGAAAATAGTTGAATTTTAAGAAAATATTTTGATATAATCCTTTAGGACACAAAAGTTTATCATAATTCACTTGAGTTGTTTAGGATTATCTAGAAATAAAATTTCCTGTCGGAAATATATGCAGTAGCAGAGCAGAAAAATAGAGGTGCTATCCTAGTCTCATACTGGCCATGCCCCTAATCCTTAGGGAATTTTTTGTGGAAATATTTTTAGTATTACAAATATACTAAATATTAAAAATTATATGTAGAATGTGTATAAATGTATATATGC
This sequence comes from Protopterus annectens, assembly GCF_019279795.1. NCBI lineage: Eukaryota > Metazoa > Chordata > Ceratodontiformes > Protopteridae > Protopterus > Protopterus annectens. The sequence continues at coordinate 1,819,748,984 of NC_056735.1, forward strand.
TTAGTTACTGTAACCTCAGTTCTGCTTTAATTAGATTTATTGCATCACACCAGAGATTTAAATGGTAAATTTAAAACACACGTTTTTTCATGCAGCTATTACCATGTAGTATTGGTATAATTCCCCCATTTACCATAATGGTGGATGTTCATGCACACTTATACACATACCTACACACTTTTATACAGTACTGGTTTACATCAGCCACTGTTTACGTATTTTTTGTATGTTTTTTCCTACTAGTTTTCATTGTATAAACATGTTTTGGGGCTGTAAACATGAAAACTGTCATGACAGGTTTTTTTTTCCAAAGCACTGACATTTTTTCTGAGATGTCAGTTACTTTCTTATGCGCACTGATACACATGGATGGATATTTGCTAGATGATAATATTAAACAGATGTATTTTATATAGTTACAGTGTTCTGGTTAGATTATGTTTATGGTTAGATAGCTATGTGTTTTTTGTTGATTTTAATTCTTGTCACAGACCTGATGAAAGCTTTATTGCATTACACAGCTGAAAGCGATTTTAGTTTAAAGTTTGTTATGTGTATTTTATGCTTTTCTTAATACCTGATTTTGTAATGTGGATTGCAAATGAGGTAGGTAGTATTTTCCTTAACTAGGCTTTAGTTTGATCTGATCAGTAGTAGTGTGTGGGGGTGGGTACTTGTTCTAAAATGCACTTTTACAGCCCTGTTTATGCTGTTTGCTTTGAATAGGCAAGTTTAAAATTAAACAATCTGTACATTTCCACACCTACTTTTAAGTATATAAAAGCTGATATGTTTAACATTTTTAAACTATTTCTGATTTTTTGTTACTGAGGATTGCTTTTCTGTGATGAATAAAGAAAGGCTTGTTGCTTTGGAGCACTACCTGGGTTTCATGATTTTTTTGGAATTTATTGTGACTTAGCTCATCAATGAAGTTTTAAGACCACTGTTTTTTTTTCCTCAACACTTATAATAGTGAAGTTGAAACTAGACAGATTCTTGTGCTTGTTCATTTTTTAAACTTCAAAATAAAGAAACTTTCCTTATAAAGCAGTATATTCTTAATCTCCTAGTTATTTTTGCTGAGCACCTCAGGCTTCTTTAATATTTTAACTTTAAAATTGTTAGGAAAACCATAAAGTTTCAATGCAAAATGTGCTGCTGATATAATCTCCCTTTTTATCCATAATGACTCTGATATACACCATCATTCTCAGATGAAACTGACTTTTTATTTCTCCTGTACAGAAGAACCTGCATGGGCACATCAGTGCATAAACTACTCCTGTAGAAATAGAGGGGAATGTTTAACAGGGACAAATATCTTTCTGTTTTTTCATCTCAAAACTTTAGCAGTATAAAAAAATACAGAACATAGTCCTCAGGGGACGTTTTCCTGTTTGGGCTTATAAATACACAAGACTTTCATGGGGTCTAACAAAGTTGCTGTACATCACAAAATCCTCAGTGACATAACCCTTGCTATCAGAAATCAGTGGCTTTGGTCTCAATTTATTTAAAAAGGGTCATCTTGCAACATGCTGCAAGTTCTTTCTAGTATTGCAACAGTCTGTTAAACAATACACTAATCTGTGTAACAGTATATAGACCTATACTACTCTTACTACCATGTCTCTTGTTGTTACAAACGTATCCATTGTTTGTACTGCAACTCCCTGAAGTATTACATTCTAGGACTGCTTTTCACATTCCAATACAAGATCATGACTTCATATTGATTGTACCCAGTACTAAGAAAAAGCTGTTCTTTGTGTTTCCATAAAGTAATTTAAATGTTGGCTGCAGGGTCTTCTGGCACAAATTAGTTCTCCATAAGGGAGGGACTTCAGTAGACAAGGAGTTTGGGAGGGACTTCAGTGGATAAGGAGTTCAGAAATGTTTTCCATGCAAATAATAGTAGTAGATGTGGGCTTCCTATAGAGTTTGTTAAAAAGCTTCATCCCAAAAGATGTAGCAAGGGTAAGAGACAGGAAATCACTTACTATGTCAATGAAAACCCAAGCCTATTGATATTAAGGATCCCAAGAAAATTCTGCATTTCATGATACCGCTTTTCAGAAAACGCCAAGTCATCAGCATAATTCAAATAGTATTTAATATATCTGTGAAAAAATCATGATTGTGTTCATAACCATTTCTCTACATACCCCTTAACATATTGGCATAAGCTGGGGCAAAGGGGTCACCCAAAACTTTGTGCCTCATCTGTAGATATATATCACTATCATAATTATTCAGTAAGAACAATCAGGTCAATTCCATTATAAAGCCCTTAGAAATAGTCCCTTCAGCAAAATTCAAGGTCATGTACCACCTGAACGTATGTGTATTATACATCTACCAAAGCACAATGAGCACTGTGATTCCAAATTACATCAGACAGATTTTTTCAAAAAGTCACAAGAGTCCTTAACAAGACAGTTCAGATTTACACCAAATTTATAGATTAAGTGGTTCAAAATTTTAATAAAACTTCCACAGCTAGAAACAATAGGCCTACCAGATGGTCCCCATAGATTTTTTATGAGTCTCAGGTTTGTTTGTGTCTTTCGGCTTTTCCCGGTTAGGGGTCGCCACAGCGGAACTCCGGTTCACTAATGATTGGCAGTAGATTTTTACGTGCCGAGTTGCTGGCCCTGACACACAACCTTCAATGAAGGTACGCCCATTCATGCATGTCTCCACACAGAAGACGCTTTAGCTGAGAATCGAACAGGACAACGTCTTACTGTGAGGCGACAACGCTACCGCAGCACCACCACCGCAGCAGATTTTTATGAGTCTCAGGTAAATAATAAAAATAAGGTATTCTAGGATTACATGGCAGTAATTTTTATGAGTCTAAGGTAAATGATAAAAATAAGGTATTCTAGGATTACATGGCAGTAATTTTTATGAGTCTAAGGTAAATGATAAAAATAAGGTATTCTAGGATTACATGGCAGTTTTTTTTTATCTCTCAGGTAAATGATAAAAATAAGGTATTCTAGGATTACATGGCAGTAATTTCTTCTCAAAACTGCACTCTTATAAAACAGTACATTACAATAACCACCCCTTCTAACTACTCTATATGTAGATCTATCATTTCTGTGATTGTGAAGTATTTTAAATACTGATTAAAAATCTGTTTTCGTATCTTTAAATGTTTAATTATCAAATTATTATTTCTGTTAATGAATCAGTGTACACCATTGGTGCTAGTCTAATTTGATATCTTTAGTGAAACCGTAAAAAAATTCTAAATAACAGATTAAGCTCATAATTAAGAAAATATGAACAACTGTTAACTACCGTAATGATAAAACCAGGAGTATAATTATTTATCTTATATTGTACAAATCCAAACACGCTGGAGAAAGTTCACCACACAAAATGAAAGAATCATCAGAGTCCCTATAGTAGCTGAAAAGGGTGTCAACAATTCCAATCTGTTGTTCTTCTTGTAAAGTGCCAGTTTGGGAAACCGGTATATTAATGTAGGTCCCATGTGTTCTATGATATTTCTCATAAAGAAAGATTACCTATATACATTTTTTTTCATTAATTAATTAAGGCAAATTAATCTGTGCAAAGATTCCCATTCAATAACTGTATTTGGTGTACCATCTGATAATTCCATATCCTGACACATAAGAACCTGTTTTTTCCATACCCTACTCTGTTATATGTAAGTGTCAGCATTATCTGCTTCAATACCCAGAGCTTGAGATGTCCTCTAAGGACACAAGTCATATCACTGTTCTGCAACAACATGCCCTAAACATATATCAAGTGTTAGGCTAGTATTTTGAGATCTGTCTCAAGAAGCAGGTTCTGTGTTGATGGGGTCAGCAATAACAGGATGTGACAACAGCTTACAACTACTGAGTACACTATTGTGCACGGTGTATTTGTGCTGCATGTGTGTTGTCCATGAATATAATGAAGTACAGGGAGGGATGGCTGTTCTCCCCTAGCCAGTGAGATATAGAGATTCGACAACAACTATGGCTAGCTGGCAGTGTGACAAAAGCTATTGTTAAATGTGTGCAACAGCCATGAAAGCCAGTGTGTGAGGACAGGTTGTTGAACCACAGCATGGCATATTTACTGCAATAATGTTGGCACAGTGGTCCAGATGGATGTAAACAGATAACTTCCAACAATGTCAGGCACTTAATGTTGCCAGCTAGAACCCATCCGTGATGTCACAGTGGATACCATGTAAAGTAAATGCCATAGGTTCATAGGTAAATACTTAGGCTATCAATCTGCAGACTATTGCAAGCCTAGCCAATAACTGGAGGCCAGAATCAAATAGTATACCTTGTATCTGTGAGGTTAAGACCATAATCATTATGTCAACCCACCTACCCCATGTTTAATATGCTGTTCACACACCAATCCAGTGGTCTGGAGGACCCATTGAATACTAGGTTGGATGTCAAGCAAGCAAGACACACCATTCTCTTAGTTTAACATATAAACATTTCTTTAAGCACCATGTGCATTCTTCTGAGTACAATTATCATAGTGATTGACTATTTAAAAGTAAAAGAAGCAGTAATTACTGTGTTACTGTTGTGAGTAGAAGTTAAATTAATTTTATCATTGCTGTTCAAGCTGGTGTTCTTGCAAACATTCAGATTATTTGCTTTGAAGTTCTTAATGCTGCATTTTGTAATGTCCTTGTTGCTATCATTCTTACAAATAGTTAATATTTGAACCATTCATACTCCTAGCTTTGAAAATGTGGGCTACTCATTTTTTTGATGGTGTGAGCTGCTCCGTGTTATTATAAAGTGAATTCTTTCAATCAAACCAAGCTTTTCATAAGATATGTGACCTAAAATATTTAGCTATTGAATTACATTTGAACACAAATTCTGTATAATGTTACATTTTGCACCTATGTCAGGCTTAAAAGTAATGCATTTGTTGCTTTGAATAATCAGCCTTACTGACCAAATGTACTTTTCGTCTTTGCTATGATCTTGCAAAGTGATGGTGTTTCTTATATACTTTTGTGAAATGATTCACTCTTCTACAGACCATGCAGATTTGGTTGAGTTTTGCATTACCCTTTTCTCATGCCTGTAACCCTATCCCATGCATGCAGCATTATTTGTAACTGTGCTTTTGTTTCAGAGCATCATTCTGGATTGCTGTGTGGAGATGCTTCTATTTCATGTATAACATTTTGATGTTCTTTTATCTGCATTATCAGTTTTTGCAATTATTCTACAAATGTCCAGCTCTTTATGGAGCCTTTTTAAGTGAAACTCATAATTTCACTCAACTTTACATACCAAATGTTTTCTGTATTGTTAAATATGACTCCCTCAACAGTGTGCCACTGACTTGGTCAATAATAATGCCACAGACAATTTTGCCTCCTAACAATGAATTGTGCAAGGTATCAAACTCAGAGTATCATGCTTTATTTTTGAGCTCAGTTACATAAGCACCTACAGTTTCATGAAACCCTTAAATTACTGTGGAGAATAAATTGGTTTGCCTATATTTGTCTGACTCAAAGTACAAAAGGAATACTTCACTGAATTTTTAGCATCATCTCCTGTAACTCCATGTGAGGGGTAGATAACTACACAGTCACACAATAGTGGGTAAAATGAAACAAAAATGCTGCAGTGCATTGCTAGCTCACACAGTAGCAGTCAACACCTTTTAAAGAAACTAAAGTGAAGTAAAATCTATTCACAGCAGCCACATTTCTAGAAATGTAGGTGTGCCAAATAAATTCCCTGAATGTGGAAGTATTTTTAGCTCACAGTATTATGGAACTTTCTCTCTCATTAACTGCCAACTAATAATTTTTCTCCTCTTACAGACTAAAGTTATTAAAGAAATTTATGGCATCCTCACTTGTGATATGTAGTAAAAGCTGCACACTTGCACTTTTTATCATTTCTGCTACAGTGCCACTCAAAGTGAGATAAAGTTTAGAGTTTCGAATCCAAAGCTTCCTGTTTTCAGGGAGATGCTAGGTAGCAGTGGAGATGGTAGTGCTTGAGGTTCTGACAAACAATACCAAAATGTAGTTTCTTATTGAAGAAACTTGAAATAGACTGACTGTTTAATATTTTTATGAAAAATGGGAAAAACATCATGGGCAAGATTCATTAATGCCTACACTAAGTGTACGTGATCTATATTCAAGAACACCCCTACAGCATTTCTTTGCTTTTTAATCATTCAGAAAGATTACACTAAGTGTACATGTAATCTACACTTTGTAGTAACCTTTGTGACTCAATATTTATATTTAAGGCTGCAAGAAAATCATTAGGAAAACTAAAATTAGGAAGAAGAAGGTGTTAATTATGATTGTATTGTCTGTTCACACAGAATGGTGTACATTTAGTTTAGGCGTTAATAAATTCCAGGGCATGATTAATTGCTGAGAACAAGAAATAAAATGCATCTTTTACAACTGGAAGAGTTAAACTGTAAACACGAGGTGTTTTAATGTTTGTTTGGTGAAATATACAATTCAAGAGCTATCTTACAAAGTTTTATTTTAAAATGTGAAAAAAATATTTGCAGTCCTGCTTTTTCTTCTGGCACAATGTAATACATATACTTCTGGAGAAGTACAGTTAGGAATGGCGTAAAAATGAAGACACTTAAACACAAAGTGGGCTTTATTTTTGAGCTCAGTTACATAAGCACCTACAGTTTCATGAAACCCTTAAATTACTGTGGAGAATAAATTGGTTTGCCTATATTTGTCTGACTCAAAGTACAAAAGGAATACTTCACTGAATTTTTAGCATCATCTCCTGTAACTCCATGTGAGGGGTAGATAACTACACAGTCACACAATAGTGGGTAAAATGAAAGAAAAATGCTGCAGTGCATTGCTAGCTCACACAGTAGCAGTCAACACCTTTTAAAGAAACTATGATTAAGAAAAGTGAAGTAAAATCTATTCACAGGAGCCACATTTCTAGAAATGTAAGTGTGCCAAATAAATTCCCTGAATGTGGAAGTATTTTTAGCTCACAGTATTATGGAACTTTCTCTCTCATTAACTGCCAACTAAGAATTTTTCTCCTCTTACAGACTAAAGTTATTAAAGAAATTTATGGCATCCTCACTTGTGATATGTAGTAAAAGCTGCACACTTGCACTTTTTATCATTTCTGCCGCAGTGCCACTCAAAGTGAGATAAAGTTTAGAGTTTCGAATCCAAAGCTTCCTGTTTTCAGGGAGATGCTAGGTAGCAGTGGAGATGGTAGTGCTTGAGGTTCTGACAAACAATACCAAAATGTAGTTTCTTATTGAAGAAACTTGAAATAGACTGGCTGTTTAATATTTTTATGAAAAATGGGAAAAACATCATGGGCAAGATTCATTAATGCCTACACTAAGTGTATGTGATCTATATTCAAGAACACCCCTACAGCATTTCTTTGCTTTTTAATCATTCAGAAAGATTACAATAAGTGTACATGTAATCTACACTTTGTGGTAACCTTTGTGACTCAATATTTATATTTAAGGCTGCAAGAAAATCATTAGGAAAACTAAAATTAGGAAGAAGAAGGTGTTAGTTATGATTGTATTGTCTGTTCACACAGAATGGTGTACACTTAGTTTAGGCGTTAATAAATTCCAGGGCATGATTAATTGCTGAGAACAAGAAATAAAATGCATCTTTTACAACTGGAAGAGTTAAACTGTAAGCGCGAGGTGTTTTAATGTTTGTTTGGTGAAATATACAATTCAAGAGCTATCTTACAAAGTTTTATTTTAAAATGTGAAAAAAATATTTGCAGTCCTGCTTTTTCTTCTGGCACAATGTAATACATATACTTCTGGAGAAGTACAGTTAGGAATGGCGTAAAAATGAAGACACTTAAACACAAAGTGTATCTGCACTCATGGCATTACTGAGACTCTTCTTGTCTGCTCCTAATCATATAATGTGCATATCATTAAAATACACCTACTAAAAGAGATATCACTATGTTATATACATTATAAATGCAAAAACTACAGTATTGTGTGTGTCTGTGCATGCTTGTGTGCACATACACTTATAAATGTGTACATGTAGAAAGTAATATACATATGCTCACCTGCTCGTAATGTAATGCCATCAGGCATTTCATAAACCGATTGTTTCAGCAAATTGTTAAGCTCTTCACTCTGGGCGGCCGCAGTGGTGCAGCGGTTAGCATTGCCACCTCACAGCAAGAGCTTCTCCGGTTCGAGTCTCAGCTGGGGTGCCTTCTGTGCGGAGTCTGCATGTCCTCCCTGTGGTCATGTGAGTTTCCTCCGGGTGCTCCGGTTTCAACCCAAAGACATGCTGCAGGTGGATTGGATACCCTAAACTGGCCCTAGGTGTGAGTGTGGGTGTGCCTTTTGTGGAAGGTTGGGCTGGCAACTCGACACCGTAAAACTCCACTGCCAATCATTAGCGGACAAGGTGATCCGCTGTGGCGACCCCTAACCGGAAAAAAGCCAAAAGAAGAAGTTAAGCTGTTCACTTTCCCTGTGCTAATGAGTCCAAACAAGGATGAAATGTGTCATGTTAGCAGATAGTGGTGTCTGACTTTGCTGTCTTGAAATGAATTATTGAAGACCGGTACAAATACATGTAGAATAATTCGGTCATTGTGCCTTCACAAATCAATGAACTGAAATAAATAGCTGAAATAACCGTATGTTCCAAAAGAGTAATTTACATTTTTATTCCTATGATGTTGTCATCAAGGGATATTTGTAATTGTTTTTAATATATGTTTAAAGAAGGGCTAAATAAAGACACAGCTTTTGAGTTATTGTTGAAATTTAGATTCTTTGTTATTATGTGTATGCTCATTACTAAGACAGCAAAAAATTAATATTCCTGGTTGCAATAGCTATACAGTAAAATTTAGTAAAGAAGCTTCAACAAGTGTTTACACATTGCTTCCTTTATTCTAGGCTGGAATGAAACACACAAACTACCTTCATACCCAAAAACAACACAACCACCAACTGTTACAGAGACCAAGTCAGGTAATACTGGTACTTTGTACTGGGTATTATTATTTAGCTTAAAAGAAAACAAAACAGTTTTAATTTTCATATATCATGTACTGAAAAATGCATACTGAATAACTTTATTAAAATAGTAAAGTTTGATGTAGTAATTCTGCTCTAAAATTGGTTATGTTTACACAGTCGTCACACTTTGTGAATCATAATAAGCAGAGAGTTTAAGGCCTTGAGCTTCTGTTCTTTTGCTTTTACCACTTTCTTGTGGTTTATTATACCTGCCTGTGGGAGACCTTTTCATCAGTGTGAGTAAGCTATTTGATAAAGTAATTTCAATTAGGCATAGTTTTTCTATACTGTTTTATACACAAAGCTTGCTTCTGGCAATATAGAAGACTGTAGGCCACAAGACATTTAAACAACACAGTTCACTTTTTGTCTAAGCCTAAAATGCTTTTTGTAAAACAGACCTAAAAACAAATTACTTTCTTACTTGGTTCACACATTCACAACAAATTTACAGTTTCTCGGCAGAAATATTGTCCAAATGAGGAATTTAATCCCTTAACCTAACAACCATACCCTTCAACATGAATAAAATTAATTTTAAATATAAACAGGTTTCATTATTATTGCAGCAACAGTAACAGCAGTCTTCTGTTTTTTTTTTTACTTTCCCAAAGCATTCATAAATAGCAGCTTATTTAATGTAACATATACACAACAGCTTTGGTTTTACTTTCAGATTACTCAATAGAGAGTTTGTTTTCTTTTCAGACATTTCTATCCCGGGTCAATTGCTACACCTTAGTTCAAGCCTGATTCTGTGAAACTAGCTCAGATTACAAACTTATATTTAAAGGAACTATCATTCTTTCTAAATGCAACTTCATTTTAATCTAAGTACTTATTTCTACCTAGTTTACAAAAGTACAAATGAGGTCTGTCAAATGGAACACTGGTAACTGAAAAGCAGGTTATTACAAAGCTGAGCTATATAAAACTAGTACACTCTTCCTAGGATCAGAATGGCTTACTGCAGGTGGTAAGCCTTAACATGGCTATGTTCTTACCCATGGTACACCTTTCTTATTCTTTGATCACCTTACCACTGAAGCCTCCCACCAACATGAGCTTCAACATGGAGTATGGTCCTACTGCTGAGCTACATGCTAATGCAACAATCTAGAGGAATGGCTAATGCTAATTAGCCATGTGCTATCCCCGGAAATACCACAATTTATACTACAAACAATTCAGACAGTTGTATTGTAAATTACTAATACTGGAGGAAAAAGTGAGCAGCATCAAAAGACAGTGGTCACTCATTCACTCCTACGGAAGCAGCCACAGTGCAGGTTAGTTCATTGAAGACGTTGGTGTGGGGAGGGTGTTAGCATGTGTATGTGTATGAATGAGTGTGTGCATGACTGTAGGGGAATGAATGAAGCTAGATTAAGTTGTTTATGCATGTGAATATGTGTCTCCCGAGTGGTCAAAGTAGGTGGGTTAGGTAGGAACCAAGAGTCTGGATGTGCCTATGTGTGTGCAAGTATGTCTGAATGTTATATGTGCATATATGTGTAGGAGAGTGCCTCTGCCAAAGTGATGCATGAGGCACCAGTGAAAATAACACTGCTTTTAGGTCTGACAGTGGTAGTGTTAAAAAAGACCGTTTAGAGATGTACTTATCAGCTGATAATGAGGTCTTTCTCATTGTGCCCATAGCTGTCCCTGAATCACATTTTCTCATAGTCATGTCATTGAACCTTCTGTAGTAGGCAATATAAAGAAGTGGCGTGGATCTTTCTGAATCATGGATTCTGAGTAATAAAAACAAATACCAGACAAAAATAAAATAAGTGAATAAATAAAGGTCCTGAAAATAAATCTAAGGCAACACCTGCTGCCATACACTAGCAGTTCAGGATTTATATACATGTCTTTACAATGCAGCCATGTTTCTCTGTCACCCTTGCTGTCTGTTTCTTTCAATTTCACCCTGGGCTAGTGGAGTAGATCTGAAACAGTGTGGAGTAGTATAGCTTTCTAACTGTAAAAGAGCCATTTTGTTGAGACAATATAGCACCAACACTTTGATTCTTGTTTGAGAAGTAGTCAAAGGCTTTTATAATGTCTGTAAAACCAGTACTGAGAAGCATTGATAGGCTGTGGTAATGCATATAAAACCAGTACCATTAAGCTCATCTTGATATGTTGTTATTTAAGTAGCATTTTTCAAGGATAAATGATCGGTAGTTGTGCTTCAGACAAGCCTTCTTGCAATCCATAGGCAACTCCACAGGATTCTATACTGGTTTTGAGTTCATTTTCTTCTTTTTATTTTATTTTGAATTTGTTGACCAAGATAGAGCAATGATCCCACTGGACCTACTTCAGTTTCAGCCTGGGGGTAAATACATTAGATGCATGACATTATATACAAAGTGAAAGACAAAATGCAGTTTATACATGTACTGTACATGTACATGTGATTTTCAGAGTTGGCTTGAGGGTATAAAGACAATGCATGACATTATATACAGATAGGCTGACAAAACACAATATATACATGCATTATATACCAAGTGGATATTATATGAATGAAGATGACCTGCTAATAAAGATTAGAGCAATTTAATTAGAAGGAAGGAGGTTTTAGAGTAAAAAAGGGTTTATGTTTGCAGGAAATAAGACTTTGGGAATGAAGGTAGCAAAACTAATGATTTACAAAGGCCTTGAAGTGCACAAGTGAGAAAATGTACTAAAACTATGAGCAAGTGGCTAGGTAGTAATGGTATACATAATGTGAGAAATTTGAGGTATTAATTTTTGTTAATTAAGTCTGAGCCTTAGTTCATCTTCACTGAGTACAATTAAATCGGCTATGCTATATTTACAACTCCCATGGAATTTTGAATTAATTTCTTTGTATACATACAAACTATATGATTCTTTTCATACTGGTGATATGACTGGGACAAGACAAATGTGGATGTGTTATAAAACAGTAGTAACACTGCTAATTTATAATTTATTCTTATTGTTGACTGGATTAGTCCCAGTAGGCTAGTTGCCTCTTTTCAGGGGAGAACCAAGGTGATATTTATACTACTAGGGGAAATGTGGCCAAGGCACCCGGGAAATTCCCCTAGTTGTAGCATATTGGGATTTGTGGCACTTCTGGTTTCCTGAGCATGGAGGCAGCTCAGAGAAACCGGGAGAAGATATGGAGCCATTTCAAAATGGAAAAAATATATAGATTCACAAGAAAAAGGCAAAAGATTCACAAGAAAAAAGCAAATCTTTCAGTTTAGAAGTCAAAAAGGAGATGATGAAGGATTTTTTTTATTTATTTATTTTTTATTTATTTATTTAACATTTGTTGACCGGGAAAGTCCGACTAGGTTCCACAGATCCTGTTTTCAGCGGAGGCCCGGGGAGAAATGCTCCAGAAGCATGTCTTTAGAAGGATATAATTATATCTGAGGATCACAGCAACAAGTTAAAGGCAGGCAAGCCTTTAAAGGAGAGTTTAGTAAGTGGAGGTGTTGTGAAGACACTCGAACCTTCACAGCAGTGCTATGCGGTGACGGAAGGAGATAAGAAGAATATTCCAGTGATGAATTCTGAGGACTTTTTTCAACCAAACTTCTTTGGGGAAGAAGAATCAGCATAATTGTGTGTTGTTACACCTCTCCAGTTGCCAAGGTTGCGGGATGATTGGCTTATGGACTTGACAGATGAGAGTGATCCAGAATGTGGGAAAGATATTGACTGGGGTGAAATTATGGACAGAATACAACAAGAGGATTTTCAGCAAGAGTTGTCTGCAGTAAAGAATTCATATGCAAAGATGGTGAAGACAAATGCGCAGAAAGAAAAAGAAGAGAAGAAAGATTTTACAGCTAAGAAAACAAAGTCTTATAAAGTGTAAGAATAGAAAAAAAGAGGATTCAGAACTTGACAGACACAAGGTATGGGATGAAATAATTACACCTCTTGGAACTAAAGCAAATGAGGTAAGAGTTTTTATACATATAAATAAAGAAACGTATTTTGACATCATTTTTGAATCTGGACAATTGACGGAGAATATGATAAGGAAGACTGTTTCCCTTGAATCAGTATGTTTTAAAGACTTTTTTTAGAGAAACAAGAAAAAAGATTCATATACAATTTAGAAATGGAGAAAGAGACTTGAAAAGGACATTTATTGAAAACATTTAAAGATGTATTAGAAATTTCAAAAGTATATGATAAAAGAGGTTTATGGACTGGGGCGTGTGACTGTCTTGTGATATTCAATGTAGGAAATGAAAAAATTGTGCACATTTCTAGTATTATAAATATGGAGGGGGGACAAAGGTATGCTGAGTTAATTAGGTCAACCAAAAAGTTGTTTTCTTTGTGGTAAACCTGATCATTTGATTAACAATTGCGAAAACAGAAAATGTTATATATATGGAGAAACAGGACATGATATGAAGGCATGTTAAGTAAAATGTTATAATTGTAAAAATACAAGACATTTAGGTATGGAATATAAAGCGACAGAGTCTGAGAATATAGATATACAGACCGACCAGCGACAAGTTAGTAAACATAAGTTGGATCTGAAGTCATTGACATAGATTTAATACAGGCAAATGTTCCAGAAAGTGAACAAGAGAAACAAGTAGCTAATAATAAAAAAAAAAAACACTGCTATATGAAGAAGGCTCAGACGTTACTGATATGGAAGATATAAAATGAAATGTAGTTAAAAAAGAACTTCTATTGGTAAAAGAGTAAGGGAAAGAAAAAATTATAGAATGTCATAGTAAAGAAAAAGAAAGGTAAGGGATAAAAATAAATAAGATATCGCTACTTGTAAAATTTTGACAGTAAATGTTAATAGTTTAAAAAGTTTAGTAAGGAGGTTAAGCATTGAGTGGTGAAAACATCAGGATAGTGACATTATTATTCTAGAGGATTCTAGAATCTTAACTAAAGAAGAAAGATATCAAACTGAAATATGGTAGAGAAATAATGTGATTTGTAATGTAGAAAGGAGACTCATTTGGTGTGATAGTTATTTTGTATAAGGACAGGATAAAAGTTTATGATATTATTTTTGGTTGTACTGAGTATGATTACCATTATCGATATAAGAAGGAATAACCAGGTTTTCAGAATTATCAAAATTTATGCTCATGTAACAAAAATGAGAGAATATGTGTTTAAACTGTAATTCAATATATTGCAATAAATATGGAGATAATCGTGGTAGGTGATTTTAATTGTAACTTAATATGTCAGAGGAAGAAAGATTATGATGTTAAAAATATACTAGACATTGAATGTGGGCAGTTGAGAATTTGGCATAAAAGCACATGGACATACAATAGAGGAAAACAGAATAGAAATGAAGTACTTTTATTTTCTTCAGGATTATTAATATTAAAAGAAAGTGTTTTTGGCAACAGGCTTTTCTGATCATGGTGCTGTTGCGTTTCAGTTAAAATGAAGTAACAAGCATTTAAAAATAGGCAAAGGGATTAAAAGAATAAGTTAAATAGGAAGAGAAAGGAAAGGATAAAATTTTAGAACTGTGGCAAGATCACATAGCAATGAAAGTTTTCTATAAGGATTGTTTAGAATGGCGGTTATATTTTAAACAAAAGTATAAGAAATCTTATTTGCAATTTCACCAAGAAAAAAGAAGGGAAGAAAAAACTAAGTATAGAACATTAAGTAATGAGACTTTTGATAGTTTGGAAAGGAATGACAAAGCTTTTTTTTTTGTTAAAGAACAGGAAGTTTATAATTTGAATAAAGCTAAGATAAAACATTTATTTTTTAAGCAGAGACATTTTCTGTATGAAAAAAAGAATAAATAGCGCCTTATAAGATTATTGAGGAAAATAATAGCTGAATGAGGCAAATGAGGGATATAAATGGCATAATGCATAATACACAGGAGAAGATAATGGGGATAGTAGAAAACGATATAGAAGAATTATTTAAAGGACAAAACATACAAACCCATAATGAAAAACAGAAAATGCATTTGATTAACTCTAAAAATCTCATATTTGGCAAATGTCATACATAAGTTTGCCTGTTTTGTTTGAGAAGGAAGTTTATAACATTTTTTTTCATTTATTTGGGGTTCTAGATTAAACTCAGTAAAAATAGGTATATTATTTGTTGATAGAGAAGAAGGGAGTTTAAGATTGATCAGTCCTGTAGTCTGTGTTGCATCATTGCATTTATTTAAAATATTACAATGTTTAAGGCATAATGATGACTCCTTACTAACACAGATATTGAAATCTAAGTATAAAGAGGAATGGTTGTATATTTGGAATAATAAAAGAAAGAGGGTATGGACCAATTATGAAATAAATAATTATCATGACAAAATGCTTTCATGGAAAATAAAACTTGATGAAATAGAAAATTATAGAAGAAAATGGTACATTAATGTTATGACTAAGTATTTTTGTATATTTACATGTAGAGAATTATAACTGCAACAATACAAGCTAGAATGCTAAGATGTAAAGAAATGATTGAATGTCAAGAATTTCTATAGAGGCTTAGTATTCAAAGGCTACCACCAAAGGCAAATATGCCATATAAGCTGAAAAAGGACAAGATTTATCTTTATTGTAAAGAATTTGAGACGAGCAAGCATGTTTTTCTAGGAGTAGATGAAGCAAAATTTTATAGAAAAGCTGTTTGAAATGAAATGTTTAGAAGGAATTGAAATTTAAATGAATTAAATATGGATATAATTGAATATAGTTATTATAAAGGAAAAGGTGAAAATATATAACAAAAATTGATAAATATTTTGCATAATCTGGTTAATCTGGAATCAAAGAGTTAAGGAAATATTGTTTAATGAAAAATGGAATTTAGCAATGGTGTTAAAGAAAATAAGATTTTGTCTATGGAAAATCGAATGGGGATCTCATAACTAAAAGTATTTTTTCTTGTATTATTTTTAAGGTTGTAAAAAGTTAATTTTGTAAACAATGTATATATTCTAAATATGTATATATAAGTTTCTTGTAAATTTCTGTATATCATTGAATAAAGTATCTCTACTCTTTTTGATAGGTGCTGTGGGATATTTTACATCCACCTGAGCTACTACCAACTTAAAAAGATGAGCCCTCATGTTAACATCTCATCTGAATGATGGCACAGTCAGGAGTGCAGCCCCCCCCCCCCACATGCTGCACTGTAAATTTAGCAATATGTGTACCTGAAGTGGGGGCAGAACCCACAGCCTTCTAGACCAAAGGCTAGTGTGCTACCTGTTGTGCCACTGATAATGAATGAGAATGCATTATAACTTGCTTTGGATAGTGTTGTGGTCTGATTGTAAGCAATAAAATCTAGGGATTCATTACCAGCTCACCAGTTTATTCATAGAGTAGCTTTCTTTCTTACTCCATAAGTTAGTGTTCTGCTGCAGAATGACAATACTGCTTTGCTAGTGTCAGCATTCTAAGCAGAAAATAGTACAGATGTAAATGACATATAGTGCCTACGTAGATCTTTGTTGCATTATGTTCCAATAGCTAACTAAAAATTAATTTGTGTTTTTTTTTTTTGCTGAAGGAGTATGATAACTGTGTGTGTGTGTGTGTGTGTGTGTGTGTGTGTGTGTGTGTGTGTGTGATCAGAAGATGGAATCACAAGTCTGTAGGATTTACAAAGAGATTAGATGGACATATGATATGTATGTAAGGCTGTGCAGTAGTGGTAATAAGAATGGTCTGTTTTAGAGCATTTGCAGCAAAAATTAAGCCAAATCCAGCGAGACAGGATAAGAACCCTGTCTTCAAACAAAATCTAAAACTCATGATAAACTGCTTTAAGTGATTTGTTCACTAAAAAAAAACTACCTTTCAACCATGATATGTAGTGCATGAAGTGCTGAACAGCATTTTCAACTGGCAAATGTTTTTATCTGCTCCTTTTCTAAGGCCAGTGTTTTGAAAGTTATAAAGTGTTATGAAGGCTCACCCTGACAGGGGATGAAGTGCAAGGGTGTGACAAATTACTGTCTTGCTATGAGGGACAGGAGCTCACTATGACAGAAAACTAAGAACTACAGCATGACAGTTTACTGGACTGTCCTATGCCTGGGTAAATGTCTTGACAGACGGAAGGGCACAGAAGCATGGCATGTTATCCTTCTTCTTCTGTGCTGGGCTCACCCTGATAAAACTGCACAAGGGCATGACAGTCTACTGCCCTGATGTGTTTGGGGACAACAGTGTACTACATGTACACAGACTGCACATCATGACATAGGTGATATGAGGCCACCTGTACGTACATGCAAATACAGTGGGAAATGGTAGCATGCCTATTGCTGCTGTCAGTATTGATCTGAGTATGAATCTGACACCATGTCAGCAGATGTGTGTGGCCAGCAGATGAATAAAGGAGGATAGTGCATAAACTTTGATGCCTACCAAGGAGAGTCAGGCACGTACAACCACACTGAACATTGTCAGGCACATACAACCACAATGAACATTGTCAGGCACATACAACCACAATGAACATTGTCAGGCACATACAACCACAATGAACATCCAGGGAAACTTGCAGGAGTGCATGTCTTGTCAAGCCACTGAGAGAATATAAACAGCTGGAAAAGGTCACTAAAGACAGAGGTGCTACAACAGGCATATGTACACATGGCAAGTGTATCCTGAAAAGTAAATCCGAAATGCTTTCCAGGTCTAGTTGTGGCAGGTAGTGGTACAGGACATCAGTGTTTTGGACAGCAACAGTAGGACAGTACGACAGGTGCACGGCAATATCAAGGCATATGATATTGCCAGGGGCAGATGCACCACAGGAGATAGGCTACCATCAAAGAGATGCCTAACAGAGGTAGAGAAGTTCCTCATAACCTCTTGAGGGCAGGTGACAGAACCCTTGTACCTGGTGGTGGCTTGGATTTGGGAGCTGAGCTTTGTACAACTGCATGAGTTTCTTTACAGGAGGTACAATCTAGTAATACAATCTTCCATTACTGTTATGCAGTAACCTGTCAGTGTGAAATGGTTAAGAAGAACACATATCCATATTGTTCCCCAAATACATTGGGATTGCAGTGATAACCTTGCACCATAAGGTACATTTATGCCCAGAGACTATGCACAGAATCAACAAGTAGCAGTATGTTTGGCACATGTTGGTGGGAGTGACTCATGTGCTGATATTGCCACTGATATGTCATCTTTGCACTTTCATACCTTGAACTGATGGGCACAACAGATTGACACATGCCTGATATCAGCAAATCACACATGGCTGCTACTGATGGCTCCATGCATATGGCATATTCCAATGACACAGTGGTAATGTCAGCAGTGCTAACATTGGGAGGCATATGTGTGCATCAACTACAGATAATTCTATAGTGGAGGGGCAGGATGATTCTCCTGCATTCTCTTTGCTTAATGTTTAACATCCTATCCTTGTTAGCCACACCCACACTACACAAAAATCACCAACAGAGGTGGCATCAGTAAGCTGCACTGCCTCTGAGATAAACACCACCTTCATAAGGGAGACCATCTCTATCATGAGTGTAGGGCATTACCTGACCTGGTTAATACCATTGGCACCAATAAGCAAATGTATAGGTTAGTGATCCAGGTGTAGATGGCCATTATGCGCACCATATCAGAAATGTTAAATTTGCTGTGTGGCCTACATGAAGAAATCCAACCACTTCAGGGACATTGTGCAGTACATACAGAAAGACATGACATATGGGGATCTGAAGCAGATATGCCTATTAGAGTCAGCGGTGGCTCAATTGTCATCCATTTATAGATCCATGAGGATACTAACAAATGTCCACTGGCCAGGCAAGGAGCCAGATGTGTGGTGCATGGTCTTAAGCAGGACACAAACAGACAGCATACAGCATTCCAAACAATGCATCACTTTTACCTCTGGTTGAGGCTGCCTGCACCCCAGAAGTGGTCTGTCCCATATTTGTGGATGATGGTCTTTTGGCTCCACCACTGTGACACCTCAATGAGTCATCTGCTCTGAATTCTGCAGTTCAATACCATCTTTACCCCCTCTTGGACTACTGAGTGCAACTCTAGCTTTATTTTTATGGTGTCATGGATGCTAGCCATCTCCTGCTTCCCCACATAGGAGGACACATCGTGGTTCTCATACATGCTTCTGAATCATGATGTTGTCCATTGGACAGGATACCTCCAGTCCTGATATTGCAAGGCCAGACGTACATCCATCCACCATTCACAATATGGAATCTACACCATGATACACAAGTATGTGATTCCTGGTGACTCCCAAACTCCTAGCTGGATGAATGGCTACAACATCCACAACTATAATCCTTACACCTATGGTAGTATTGCTGTCCCGTGTCACTGTGCCCTACCCTACCTCTGAAAATGATGACAGTTGTGCCCCGCCCACTCTTGTAGCCTGTAACCGTAGGGTAATATCTGAAACACAGTGTAGCTAGTCAGTGCACCATAATGCATAGCTTAAGTGTGCCGATGCTGAATGCATAGCTTAGGTGTGCTGATGCTGAATGCTTTTTTGGTTGTACATATTGTATATACTTTGGTACTCTACAGTATTAGAATTAGTGTATTCCCTTGACTTAAGTATTTTTTTCTCTGTAATATTTCCATATGTCGGTTATTGCATATGGTATGTCTAAACATATCTGTTGAATGTTTTTTTGTTGTACATATTGTATATACTTTGGTACTCTACAGTATTAGAATTAGTGTATTCCCTTGACTTAAGTATTTTTTCTCTGTAATATCTCCATATGTCGGTTATTACTTATTGTATTGTAAAACTGTCCTTGTATTTATTTTTAAACTGTATATTTTTAAATTGTATTTTCTTCTCGGAGCTTTTCTCCTTGGGTCTCCACTGAAAATGAGCCACAAACAACACAACTGGACTAACCCGGTTAACAAATGCCAATAAATAAATATATTAGTTTTATTCTGTATTGTCCATGTCATGGCTCATAGTTGTGGACCAGACACCTTATGTTTGCCAGGGCCACTACATATTGTGCCTACATTTACTTCACATGGGATACCACTGCGACCATTTCTTCTGACTCATCTGCTGCTGCTGCCATAAATGCATCAGGCAGTACTATGATCCCACATTGTAACAGCTGTCATGCCACCATTTGATTGTAGCATAATGCAGGCAACAAATATCTTACTGTATGTTTGGTGCATACTGCAGTACACTCTAGTTTCATGCAAGCAGTAGAAGCAAGCCTTCATAAGTATGAAAACATGCTCAGTGAAGTTCCATGTCTGCAACAGTATGATGTTGTAGGCCATCTCTTCCATGGTGTGGAGGCTGGAGATGGGAGTTGTCAGTTCCGAGGCATAGCTTGCATCACATGCAACTCACACTATGAAGTGGCCTGCTGCCTGCTTCCATGAGAACAACAAATTGACAACTCTGTGGCAGACAATGTCTGTACCTGTCTGTCTGTATGAGTGACCCTGTGGAAGGTCATCCTGCATGAAACTCTGGCATAAGCCATGTGTGCCAGACTTGGAATCATGGCAACTGCATGGATGGTGCAAGGACACATAGGTTCATAGGTTCATAGATTAATACTAAGCTAACTGCCCTTGCGAGCCATTTTAAGCCTAGCCAATTATCCCTTGTGAGACTCAAACCCTGCACCTTGTGCTTGTAAGGCAAACACCTTAACCATTAGGCCACCCTCCCAACATTGTATACAGTACCCTGTGTATTACACACCACTTGGCAGTTGATAGAGCAGACACCCTTCTGGATGATGAGGAGCAGTTGGGACTTTGATAGCAGTGTGGCTGCAGTCAGTGGCCCCAGGAACTCTGTCCATGGAAACCAAATATGCTTCTCCATATACAAGGATGGCAAATATTACATAAACTTTAGTGTCCACTGACATAGAAATTTCATGTATCATCCTTGATTCCATGTGAGGGTGACACATGTTGCTAACTTCTTTATGGTGTCTCTGCCCATACTGTAACAGATGGTAATGTTTTGGTCATGGTGGTAACAGTATATTAGCGGCTAGAGTGCTCATCTGTGACACAGAAGGTGATGACAAGGAACATCGTGAACAGTAGCTCTAAAGGTAGCCACTAACACATGCTGTTCAGCTAATAATGATGCTGCTTGGTTCCTCTACAGATGTTTGAGGTGGAATTCCTCAGTAATCAGTAGCTGAAGAGAAAATGCAGAAGAACATAACCCCATCCTCAGTTTTCCATAGGAAATAATTTCCGGTGCTATTCCTAAGTGTGTAACAGCAATGATTCACTTATTTTGGGAGATGTCTCCCTTCTTAAAATTGGTATGACTATGGAGATTGTATGTATTAGTTTGGGGGCTGTGGAGTACTTCTCTCCCAAACTGGAGGGTGCAGAGGTGCTTGCCTCCTGCAAAAAACAAAACACAAAGTTATTTTTTTTGCCCTTCTGTGTTTTGGGCAGTATGTTTTCTGTTGGCATTTCATAGTAGAACCATGCTACTGCTACCATCATAGCATGAATGAAGTTCCTGAATGCCAGCAAATTTTGCTATTCACAGTTGATGTGTACTGCAATTCATCACACTAATTTTATACTTTTTTCACTTGCATGTATAATAGCTTTCAGAGTATCAGCTTACATTTGCATTTCATTATGCACTCATTTGCAAATAATGCATATCATTCTAGTTCTCCACTATTGCAGTCATGCTACATATGTCTGAATTGTCCTTCTGCCGGCATTGCCATTTGCCACTGTGTTTCGCATAATGCAGTGTGCTATTTTGTTTCTGAATACCCTTGAAGGTTTGAATGCAGTATCTGTTTATAGTTATTACCCAGGAGTACCAGACCGATCAAATAATTTTCTTGTTGCCATGTACTATGCATTTTGCACATTGAAGCAGGGAAGCATTCATATGCATTACAGGGAAGAGAGGAGGTAGGTTTGAGACTAGACTTCATTTATCTGTAGGCTAGTAGAGGTGATGCAAACACCACTTGTTAAAGAAAGCTGGTCTATTTGAAGAAAGCAGAAGAATGAGCTCAGCATTGATTGATGTATTTTCAAATGTAGAAACCGGGAATGTATGAGTAACAAAAGAATTCATGGCTGTGGAGGATTCTTGATAATGCCATTTATGTTGCTTGACACCTATCATATGTTTAAGAAACAGTATCTTTGAACTACCTATTCTCTCTGGATTCCAAACTCTTAAGATGCTTACACAAATGAATTATGAGCCTGTTAGTTGTATGTATGGGGTAGTATTCTTATCTTTCTGGGTTAATCCCTATAAGTCTGGATATACAGTTGAATAGGGTCATCCTGAAGCAAGAGATTGGTGATAAGAAAGGGAATAAGCCTGGAGCATGTATTATTTTTACTAAATGCTATATATTGATTTATATAAGTGTACAGAACCACTATACGTTCAGTACATAAACTGCAGATCTTATGTAAACACTATCCCATGCATCACACACAGAATTAAACAAACATACAACAATTTTCATTACACTTCATCACATCTGCATTGAATTTTCCCACTCTCCCATACAGTACTTTCAAACAAATTACACACCTAATGCTGTAGGCTAAATGTCCTCTGTATTATATTCTTGCACAACTGGCTCACATGATCATCATCCATGTCCAGTCATGCAATGGATTATGTCCCACACTTTCTCAAAAACTGTCCTATTACTGATGTTACTATATAATGTACATACAGTTCTGTACTCCTCCCAGCTACCTGAACTCTCCTGGGGAACTTCACAGTATTTAAACTTCCAGTTTATTTCCAGTTGCCATTTCCTTCTTTTCACCCCTTTCTCCTAACCACTTGACACATGCATTCTCTCATCTCCCCCTTGACATGTGCTCTATATCTTTCACTCCTACACTGTCACATGCTGCTAACTGAATCTTCTCTCTTTCCTCCCTCAACCACCTCTTTCTATCATCCCCACTCATCCCAAATGCATAAAGCAACAAAGTATCCTCTATCTTCTTCCCATAAACCTCTGTCTAAAGACTACACTTCTCTCCATCTTCCAGACATTCTCACAAAATAACCACTTGTGTAAATTACCTACCCCTAATTCTCATACTTCCAACATGCCACATCATCCCAGTAGCCATCATCCCAAAGCCTACATAGGATTCTTTACCACAGATACAGAAGTCATAATTGTAAATCAAATACAGGCCTCGCTGTTTGCATCTAAACTATCCACCAAGCCTCCTCCGAGCATATATCCTTATGTCCAGTGGCGAGTTTCCCCTTCACCACATATCCTTTAACCATTGCATTTCTTATACACATTCGCATTCTCCCATGTCCATGAAAATTAGTCCTGTTTTCCCCTTTTCAGACTTGCTCATAATTAATCTTATTCACACACGATCTCCTTACCTCCCCATCACCTAAATCTCTGCTCCTCTTCTGTATTTTATGTAGAACCACTTTACAGAATAGCCAATGTTCAGTTGTCTATCTCGCCTTCATTTCTTGCTTGTTGGGATCGGAGCTGACCCTCGCCTCTGACTCGGTCATCTTCTATAGCTTGAGAGCTGTTTACTGGCGCGAGGCTACCCCTTATCCCATGATGCCTAGCGCTAGCTACTCAGATCTCGTTTGCCGCTTCAGCTGCGAGGTTCGTTGTTACTGGCTCAGGCTCGTGTAAGTTTATTGTAATACTTTTCTAGCAGATTAGGGTTCCTTTTTTGATAGTTTAGAGTTTTCAACATAGTCGTTAATTAGCTTGTTGTAGTTTTGGTGTTATTGTAATTTTCCCTTAGAACTCATTTAAATTACAGAGTTCTTCCCCTACCCCCTCCCTTTTTTCCTATCTCTACTTATAAGTAGCATTTTTAGATTAAGCCTTTCTCTTTTACTTCATAGGTAGCCGTTTAAGTTAGAGGCTTCCTAGTAAAAAAAAAACTTCTTGACTGTAGTTATCATGTTTTTGGTTAGGATAGTGTCTGTAGTTTTTTCTGTTAGGGCCTTTTGCTAAAAACTTTTCAGTTTAAGGTAGCATTTCTCTACTGGATATGTCTAAAGAATCCAAAGTGTCTGGATTCAAGAAATGTGACTCATGCTGTCAGAAAATGTCTCTGACAGAGGGCACACTTCTTGCGTCTATTGCTTAGGTGCAGTGCACCTGCAGGACTCTTGTTCTGTATGCCACACATTCAGCCCAAGGGTTCTGCAGGAGTGCAAAAATAAGCTTATCTTAAGGGGTCTTCTTAAGCCCCAGGATTCACCGGCCAAGGCTCAGCCGGTGAAATCTCCTAAACCGACCAAAGTGTCGACTCCCAGCTCGGAGCCGTCATTGGCCCAAGCATTACCTACTACTTCGGTTCTGGCTGGAACCGAGGAGGCTGCCTCCCAGTCGGCTCAACCAATATCTTCGGAGCCGTCTCGGAGCCACAAGAGACCGAGGTCCCCTTCTCTAGAGTCTATACATTCGGCTCCTCAGTCTCCCCTGTTGCAGAGTGACTGCAGTCACAGATCCTCTAACTCCTCTCGGTCCTCTAGACTCTCGGATCATGAAGTGGAGAGAGTGGTCAGTAGGTTTTTGAAGTTGCAGGCACTGGCCAAAATGTTATCCAGCCCTCCTCAACAGGTGTTGGCTCCGTCCGCTTCCATTGATGTTCCTCCTCTGACTCCTTTGAGCTCGGAGCCGGAGTTTGTTGGTGTTCGAATCGTGGAACCATCAGCACCGATAACGATTTCCCTTTTGGTTCCGTCGTCGGCTCCGATCCCCTCGATGGTGCCTTTTGTCAAGGGATCTGGGTGCCGAGACTCCCTCATCAGCTCTGAGAGGGCGAGTGGCATCAGACCCTTGTCTGACCCCGTTCTCCCTCTTGGAGCTTCGGCGCAGGTGAGCTCGGCTCCTACATTGGCCTCGGAGCTGTCCCCCTCGGTGCGGAGGAGGATTCTGGTTTCCTCGGAACTGGAGCCTTCTTTGCATCATGGCAGGGATGCCTTTGATGTCATGAGGAGTGTACTGGCCCCTGAGTCAGCACCACATTCGACCCCACTGGCTCCATCCCCTGTAGTGCCTGCGTCAACCTCTTTCCCTCCTCCAGACCCCAAGTGTGGGGAACCAACGCTCCAGAGCACCCCATTGGGTGTTTCCTCTTCTTCCGAAGCCTCCCCTGATCATTCAGAGGAGGCCCCTCGGAAGAGGAAGCACATTGATTCCCCTGACTCTGTCACTTTGGATACAGATTTGGATGAATTGGAAGGGTCCCCGAGATCCCCCTCTGAAGATGTTTCCTTTTCGGACATCCTAGAAATGCTTAGGCAGAGGGGGAACTGGACTGCCCTAGCCCCTACTGAGGACGAATCTGTATTCCTGGATGCGTTCGGTTCCCGCCCCTCCACCTCCTGGGTGTCTCCGCCCTTCGATCCACTAATGTCAGTGGTGGCACGAAGGGCTTGGTCAGCCCCGGATACAGTGGAACCAACCCCAAGGAGGCCTGGCAAGTTTATCACTGCACCCCCTGATAAACAGTTCCTTACCAAGGGTGTTCCCGTAGATGCCATGGTAGTAGCAGCAGCCACTAAAAAGGAGTTAGTGGAAACTTCTTCCTCTGTCCATCCTCCTAACAAGGAGTCTAGGACCATGGATAGATACGGGAAGCGTATGTTTGCTTCAGCGACCTTTTCCATGAGGTCACTGAATTACTTATGCCATTTTACCAGGCTTCAGAGGGATCTCCTGAAAGAGCTTGGAGATACCCTCCAGGATCCATCAGCTGAAGGGGCTCAAGCTAAAGTGGCTTCTCAGCTGGTGACCCTTAATTTGGTAGTTAACTCCTCCATGAGGCTCATTTCCTATGCAGCCGATGGTGTGAGTAGAGCCACAGGTACAGGCGTGGCCCTTAGGAGACATGCATGGATGCGGCTATGTAATTTTGCGAAGCCCTTTAGAGCGTCATTCACCAACACTCCCTTTGACAGTTCATTTCTCTTAGGACCACAGCTGAAGGACACTCTCACTAGGTGTGAACAGGAAGGCAAGACTCTCTCTGCCGTGGGAGTCCGTTTTTCCACTCCTTCCAGACCATATCCCAAAGGTCAGAAGAGTGGAAAAATGTGGCTTTGGAAATCCCAGGGAGCCTCGCCTGATACATGTAGTGATTTTTCCTCCAGCGGCAGAGGAGGAAACAACAACAACAGACGCCGCACTCGGGGCAGAGGGGATCCGCAGAACCAGGGCAGCAGAGAATCCTTCTCTGACAAGCCCTTCCAGCATCCCTGAAGGGTTGCCTGGCTGCCTGCCTCTGGAGGCAGTCAGGGGAAGACTTTCACTGTATCCAAAAACCTGGCAAGACATTACGCGAGACAAATGGGTACACTCAATCATATCCGGAGGCTATGTAATTCCCTTCTTCCAACCTCCCCTACCATCAAGCAAATCCCTTCCAGATGTTCCACCCAATCTGAGAGCCCAAGCAGTCATAGAAATTTCAAGACTGCTAGGAAAAAGAATCATCCAGGAAGTCCCGGCAGACCAACTCAGATCTGGAATTTATTCAAGGTTCTTTTTGGTGCCAAAAAAGACAGGGGACTGGAGACCAATATTGGATCTCAGCAGACTAAACAAGTCTGTTCAAAGAACAAGATTTCGGATGGTCATGCTACAGTCCATGCTACCCTTTTTGGGTCAGGGCAATTGGATGTGCTCAACAGATCTCCAGGATGCGTACTATCACATCAAGATGGACAGGCGCTCCAGGAGATTCCTTCGCTTCCGGCTGGGAGCCAGTCATTATCAGTTCAGAGCTCTGCCCTTTGATCTCACCACAGCCCCCAGGGTGCTCACCAAATGTATGGCAGTGGTCACGGCTCACCTGAGGCGTCAAGGATTCCAGGTGTTTCCTTATCTAGACTGGCTCCTTACTGCTACTACCAGGCATCAACTCCTTCAAGCCATGGACTATACAATCGCAATTTGTGCCCAGCTAGGCATTACTATAAATTTTGAAAAATCTGCCTTGTTGCCCTGTCAGTCTATTACCTATATAGGAGCAGATTTAGATACAAGAAGTACCGCCAGACAGGGTGGCCTCGATTCAGCAGCAAGTTCATATCCTCATGCAGTGCAAAAGGGTACAAGTCAGGTTGGTCCTTCAAACTCTGGGTTCTATGGCAGCGGCAGTTCTTCTGATACCTCTAGCCCATTTTCACATGAGAATCCTTCAGTGGCTTCTCTTCACACAGCGGTCCTTTCAACAGCTCCCCATGTCTCACATGATCATGATTACAGAAACATGCAAAAGACACTTTTCCTGGTGGATGGTCTCCCCACTAGTGTCTCAGGGCAGACCATTCATCCAGCCCCCTCCGGTTGCCACAGTGACCACGGATGCCTCACTGATAGGGTGGGGGGGGGCATTATCAGGGCAGGACAGTCCAAGGCACTTGGCAGCCTCACGAGTACCATCTGCACATAAATGTCTTGGAGATGAGAGCCGTGCTACTAGCGTTGCAAGCACTTCAGGACTCCCTCCCTCCTGGGACCATTGCAATTCAAACGGACAGCATGTCAGTAGTGTGGTACATCAACAAGCAGTGCAAAACCAGGTCCTACCCCCTATGTCGAGAAGCACTCAGACTCTGGCAGTGGGCAATTTCATCCCAACGATTTCTGATTGTGACGCACATCCCTGGGAAGTCCAACATCATAATTGACAGGCTCAGCAGAGCTATTCTCATGCCTCATGAGTAGTTTCTGAATCAGGTAGTTGCGGATATGATCTTCCGCTAATGGGGACAGCCTTGCTGCAATCTGTTTGCAACCCACTTCAACACCAAATGCAGCAAGTACTTCTCCCTTTTACCGCTTCCCGGTCACCGTCCCAGAGATGCTCTAGTCCACGATTGGCCTCAGGGACTTCTTTATGCCTTCCCGCCATTCCCTCTTATACCCAAACTCATACAGAAAGCGATATCGTTGGGTTGCAAAATGATCCTCATTGCTCCTTACTGGCCTCAACAGATTTGGTTTCCGTTCCTGCACTGTTACCTCCTCGAGCAGCCCTGGACCCTGGATCCTATTCCAGATCTGCTGATTCATCAATCAGGAGAGCTGCATTGATGCCTCCAAACACTCCAGCTCACAGCTTGGTTGATCCAATTCCAACCCTAGCCAGGCTTCCCAGCATTTCCCCGGTTGTGCGTGAAATTATTGCCTCCTCTCACAAATTGGCTACTAGGAAGATGTATGCTAACAAATGGAAACGTTTCTCTTATTGGGCAGAGGCTAGGAACATAGATCCCTTTTCAGCCCCAGTTCATGAGATCTTGGAGTTCCTAACAGAGCTTTTTCTCTCTGGGTCCGCTTCTGCCACAATCAGGGTTCAACTAGCGTCCATCTCTAACTTTCATGTTTGTTTTTCTAATCTAAATATTATGTCTCATAAGGTGTGTAAAGCTTTTCTCAGAGGGACTACTCTCCTTAGGCCCCCAGTGAGAGATCCCCCTCGAACTTGGGACCTTAATTTGGTACTAACCTCCTTGATTATGCCCCCCTTTTGAACCAGCAGTATCCTGCTCCCTTAAGTTTCTGGCATGGAAAACTCTCTTTCTGCTAGCTATTACCTCAGCCAGACGCGTCTCAGAACTTCAAGTACTAAGCGTTCATTCTCCGTGCTTAGTTTTTCACAAGGACAGGGTTGCTCTGAGAACTTAATCCCTCCTTCCTTCCTAAAGTCTGCTCAGAAAATAATCTAAACCAATCCATAGACCTTCCAGTGTTTTTCCCTAACTACACCAACAAGGCAGAATACAAGTTACACCTTTTGGATGTTCATAGACAATTGCGTTTTTACCTGCAGAGAATGAAGGATATAAGAAAGTTGGATCAACTTTTCCTTTCCTATGCTAAGGGCAAACAGGGTCTCCCAGTCTCCAAAGTGACCCTGTCCAGGTGGTTGTCTCACATTATTACCTTCATCTATCAACTAAGAAAAAAAGAATTGTCTACCAAACCGAAAGGTCATTCTACTAGGGCTTTGGCCACTTCTGTAGCCTTCCAGTCTAGGTTGCCCATGGACTCTATTTGTGCCGCTGCCACATGGGCAAATCCTCATACCTTTATTTCTCATTACAAGTTGGACATGGTCTCCAGGAATAGAGCTAACTTTGGTTCCTCTCTTCTGAAGAGTCTGTTCCAATGAGCCACCCAGGATCGTAGGTGCTAGGGACGCTGTCCCAACAAGCAAGAAACAAAGGCGAGACAGACAACTTAACATAAAGAAGTTATGTACCTACCATAATGTTCCATGTTAGTTGTCTTCATCTCGCCTTCTTTCTTGCATCCCCCCCTCCATCCCCCTGTCCTATTGGACCGAGAGGAGTTTAGGCTTTACCGGCTGAGTATTCTCTGGTTTGTTTCCTCTACTGACTTGGAGAGTATGACAGGTATGCCCAACCTGTTAGTTTGGTCAGGTTATTCTTGCTATGTCTGGGGTTAGCTATTACAAATGAGATCTGGGTAGCTAGCACTAGGCATCATGGGATAAGGGGCAGCCTCGAGCCAGTAAACAGCTCTCTAGCTATAGAAGATGTCCGAGTCGAAGCTGAGGGTTGGCTCCGATCCCAACAAGCAAGAAAGAAGGCGAGATGAAGACAACTAACATGGAACGTTATGGTAGGTACATAACTTCTTTTTCCCACTTATGAAACTACAATGCTTATGAGCTGCCTTAAAATGTGATATGAAGCCATCCTCTGTCTCATTCACCAAATCCTTAACTGATCTAAGCCCATTACCTTCTTCACCTACTATCCGTGCTTAACAAACAGCCAGTGCTTTACTGTCCATCAGTCCTTACAGTGGAGTCTCCAGTATTCCCTTTCATCAGTTGTATTGCTCCCCATGCATTTCTCCAAGTACTTACCTATATCTTCCTCCATTTTCTGTATCCAGGCCACTTTGAGATTCACTTATACTTTTTTTCTCAGCTTAATCACCTAAGACCTCCATCCTCAAAATCTCTCATTCTTTTTGACAAGTTAAGAGCAGTTAAACATCTCCTGAATCAGTCATTCCCCAAACAGCAACCGTCCTTCCAATTCTTAGTCTACTATTATTTTTGCACCCCCTTAGACCTTCAAAAATATCTATCACAAACCTCTTGTATCTCCTTAAGTATTCTATAAAGTAGACTTATAAGGCAGGAGCATATGTGGGATGAAGAAAAATCATACAGCATAATGAGGGAGTCTGAGTGAATAAAATCAAAGCTTGGTGGAAATATTGAACTCATAAATAGTCATTGCCCTCTTGTCAATATTGCCATCACAAGTAATAATGTCATTCTACATACCATTCATCAGTAATTTACAAAGTCAAATAAAAACAGACATATTAGGAAAATCAAGGTAAAGTTAGTATTCGTGTGGAGGTACAGTGTATTGCTTAAGAAGACATATAGTACATGTGTACCTAAATTGATTTTATTGAAGCAGGTAAGATCAAAAACACAAGCTATTTTTTCAAGCAAATCACAGAGGCAGTAGTTATTGATTTACCATAGCCTGCAGAAATGCCAGTAGTTAGTATTACCCAGTGGAGATGAGTAACAACAGTACAGTATTTGATCAAAATGAGCCTGATAAGCACAGTATTGCTAAACTGTGTATCTTTATATACTTGCAACAGAAGCAGAATACATAGTTTTCATTTATTCTGATTTTACTTATGAATATATGAGTATAAATATAGAAAAGATTTGTGGGGTGCTTAAAGAAACACTGACGTCTGTTTAAATAACTATATGACCCTCTGTATGAGTAATGATGCAGTTGTTCACTATAGATATAGCAGTATCTTCAGTTGTTCACTATAGATATAGCAGTATCTTCAGAATAGTTAGGGTTTTACAGCCACGAATATCCAGCTGAATTGAAGACTTAATGTAGTTGCTACACACACAAGGCCACTGCTTTTATTGTAGATTGTGCAAATTGCAAGTAATTTAAAATCATCTAATTGTAGAAAATTGTTATGAATTATGTAGTACAGATGAACTTCAATTTCATATGCCATATTAGTGATGTATTATTTTATGTAGAACAAGCAGTTTAAGTCATCATAATCATCATCGTCGACCCCATTTTTCCTATTTTCTCCATGGGGTTGAGGTGCTGTCTAACTGTCACCATCTGTCGATTCAGTGCTACACCTCCTGCCTACTTCAACACTCATGCCTGCCTGTCGCAGATCTTTTCACACACACTCCATCCACTTCTTTGCTGGATGCTATTCCTTCCTCTTACAATTTTCCTGTCTGTTTCAAATCTTCTTCACTAGTTTGGCTTCTGCTTTTCTGTACATGTGCCTGACCCACCATAATCTGTTCTCTTTGAACTTTTCTGCAGTTGGATCTACTTTGACTTCTGCTCTTATATCCTCCTTTCTTTGTCTGTCCCATAGTATGCATTCTACCACCCATCTCAGGCACTCCATCACCTCTAACTTCATCATCTGCTCTGCCTTTATTGCCCAGGCTCCTGTAACATATAGTATTACTGGTGTCACCATTGTTTTGTACACCTCACTTTTCACCTGCACTGGTATTCTTCTGTCATATACTACACCTGAGACTCTATGCCAGCTGGCTGCAGCCCCTCTGATTCTAGCTTTGGCCTCTTCATTCAGACTTCCCTTCTCCTCAACCACCTCTCCCAGATACTTGAAACTTTTAACCTGTTCATTTATCTTTCTTTCTATCTGAGTTCTAATGATTTCTCCCATTTGCTGCCATTACCACTGTCTTATCTGTGCTCCATTTCAGTTTTGCATTCCATTCCCCTATCCCTTGCTGAAGTTCTTACTCAGAGTCTGACTGTAATACCACATCATCTGCATACAGCAGCTTTGTTGAACTGTCCCCTACAATCTGTTTTCCAATGTAATTAATCACCAGTATGAACAGCAGTGGGCTCAGAGCTGAATCCTGATGCATGCCCACTCTCACTGGGAACCCATCCGTGAGACCGAACACTGTTCATACTTGAGCCATTGGGTCCTTGTACATAGCCTACACTAATTATACCAATGTTTCCTGGACTTCAGACCACCACCTGACTTCCCAAATTAGCTTGATAGGGACCTTGTCATATGCTTTCTCCAAGTCTAGGAATGTCCAATTGGACTCTTTCCTCATTTCTAGCTTCTTCTCAACTATCTCACTGCAAACATTGGGTCAGTTGTGCTGCATCCTGATCTGAATCTGAACTGCTCATCTCACATATTACTTTCTACTGCTCTATATATACATTTATCAAGCTCTGGTTCCAGAACTTTCAATTATGCAATTTGAAATGTGCATAAAAAATTTTTTTTGAGAAAAAATTGGAATGCTGGGGAATGACACACTGCTCAAATGTATACAAATAGTGAGGCCTTGGTATTCAAGAACATCATGTACAGATGAGTGCATGCGTTATGCACACTATCGCTGTAGTCCCCAGGGTTGCACACTTGAATTCCCATTTTCTTGAATGAATAATTGCTGCTTCTGTGCCTGGGAATGGCAGTATATTGTAGTCTGACAGCACTATACAGTGCACTGAAGTAGAACATTTTTTTGTCATGTACCTTACCAAATAGCCACACCTAACTACTTGGTAAAGCTTATTGTACATTTCTAGGCTGCCTTACTTTGTTCCACTGTTGTCTGCTGTCATGACTAGCTGTAATTTACAAAGAATTCAAAATGTATTTTTAATTTATTTTACTTTTGTTTACTAGGTTTGTCCAACTGAATTTAATCAAAAAAAAACTTTTCTATATAGGCCTGGGGTTAAAAGCTTCAGCATATTACAAGTATTTTTAAATACACATTAAATAATTTGATGAACATACAGTAAGTAATATATATTAACAATTCCACCTACATTTGCAAATTATTTACATGAAATGGGGGCAAACAGAAAAAAAACTGTTTTGTTTGCAAACTGCTTGCTATAGTTCAAACCCAATGCTATAGCACTCGGGTTTTAGTTAAAAAAAGAAACAAACAAATAATTTTTTCTTTAAAACTTTAGCAAACTGCTTGCTACAAATGTAACAAGCAGTTGCTACAGTTTATATTATGTATGGAGTGATAACAGCACTCAAGTTTTAGTTTAGAAAAAAAGAAAAATCTTTTTTTCTTTTTTTAAACTGTTACAAACTGCTTGCTATAAATCTAGGAAGCAGTTGCTACAGTTTAGACCACACATGAAGCACTACAGCACTCAGGTTTGACTGCAAATCTAATATCAGCTTTTAAAAGCTGGTATGAACTAAAGAGTGATTGGGATAGGATGGGTTGGCTGACCATGGCCCCTAACAATTTGTGACCAGGGCATTTGCCTACTTCCCCTCCCCCCTACACTACTGATATGAAATAAAGGCAACTATTATAGCATGAAAGACACTTATGTATTAGTAGATGTTGAACACTGAACATTTGAAAAGGTATATTAGTGGGCTTGTTAGATAGATAATAGATCATGTGATTAGTGATTAGAAGTTCAAAGAAATGGAGGAGAGGGAAGGAACTAGATAGCACAGAAAATGTTTATATTGTATTTAAGAGATATGGTATAAAGCAGGTTCATAGATAATTATATAAATATAAGGTTTATATTAGAAGTATAGAGGTGGGAGGGTGAGCAGTGTCATAAAATAATGTATAAGGCTGGGAGGTACTAGTAAAACTATACAGGTATTGGTGACGAGTGGTTGTGGGGCATATAAGTCTGAATGAAGAGAAATGGTTTGATGGTATGGCAAGGTGAAGATAACAGTCACATTTAAAGTGGAAATATGCAGAAACAGATCCATTGATTTGAATGGTTTATTTTACTTGCATTTAAATGAACTTGCATTCTGAATGGATTTCAGTGGTAGTGGGATGTGGTTCCATAGTTTAGCTATACTATTTGAATATAGAGAGTAGCCTGCAGTATTAGATGATATGGTTGTAATGATTAGTGATTTTTTTTCTATAGAGAGTAAAATTTTATTTAGGGGAGTAGTGTTGTATTAAGTTGTTGAGGACTGGGAAATTGTTTGTCTTACAGAAAAGTCTGTATGTGATAGTTAGATGAGAGAGAGAGATAGGTGATGTGGTAGTTCTAACCAGTTTAATTCTCTGAGGACTAGGCAGTAGTGTGTTCTATTGTTATAATTTACTGCAAATTTGGCTATTTCATTATAACATTGTTCAGGTTTGGACAGCTGTGGGACTTGAAAGTTAGTGAATATTGGAGCAGCGTAGAGGAGAGGCGGCAGTTAGCAAGTAGAGGTTATATATCTTCTGGCTTTTGTCATGATGGTAGATGGGAATCAATGCTGATAACGTTAATGAGGGGATCAGGTGTTGTGCAAGTTGGATGTGGTAGGGCCTCACCAGCACCACAGGATGAGAAGAAAGAAGATGTAGTGGCTGGTAGCATGTTTGCCTGCACAGGAGGGTGCTCTTCTTTTGCTGATATGTTGCCCAGCAGCAACATGCTACAAGTTGGGATCACATAGGATACACCACCATGATGAGATGGTGGTGCTACAGTGTTATTATTTTCTTCAGTAGTGTATGTTCGGATATAAGTTAATTTGTACTGGAGATTAGTGATTAGGTCATTTGCATTACACAATGGGGAAAAATCATTTAGTGGGTCTTGTACAGTCTTGTTCCATTGTGTAATTACATTCATGAATCACAAAAGGCTTTTGCATGCCATTCAATTATACACACAGTCCTGTATAACAGTACAGAGGCTTTCATGAGTGATTCCAAGAGATATATCCCGTAATCTTAATGGATCTGATCAGTTACACTGTAGCCAAAGAAGTATTTACCAACTGCAGCTGAACAGATATTGAGATTATTGACTGCTTCTACATTTTTGTAGGCTTTCTTGACTAAATGACTTGAGGGACATAATGTCTTATCATTGATGTGTGGTGTCTGATTATTTCTTTCTAGGATTGTTTTGCTATGGTATATTTATTTAATTTAATTTGTAGACATGTCATTAGCTGATACACTGCAAAATAACTGGGTAGCCTTTTGGGAAAAAAAACAATGGTGTGTTTCTGTTCACACAAGTATGTAATAAATATTATTTTCCTTATGGTTTAGTTCTCTTTTGCATGCTAGTGAATTAATTTATTTAACTTAGTCAAGGAATATTTGTATGAGATGGCTTGAGGTGATCACAGAAGTTCTTATATACTTTTATAGGTGGTAGCAGGCCTCTATAAAGAGTGCAGTAAAATGCTTTTCCAATTAAAGAATAGCACATTCAGGAAATGGGCAGCCTCAAAGTTTGCTTAGTAACATCTATTTTGATAAATGTCCTACATCGGAAACGACTTGATGGTTATGAATGAAATCTGAATTTCTCAAAGAAAATTGTTAATGTGTAGGCATGTGATACCTGAAATGCAATGAGGGCCATGTAACTCAGAAATATCATTTACTTTTTATCACTATTATGCTTTTAAATCTGTCTGAAGAAAATTGATGTATGTTTTGAAGGCAAATAATTTATGTTTTTCTTCCATAGAACCTTCACTGATATCTGTATATGTTGACATTATGTTTACATATACTTGGCTTCAGTAAGCAGAATAAA
>NC_056735.1:1820150046-1820320046 GCF_019279795.1 Protopterus annectens
CCTAGGACATTGCTCACTACTGACATCTAGCCAACCCCATTTGTTCTAGGGACATGGAAACTGGGAATTCCCATGTTGCATAAGAGTTTTATAGCCCATTCATCCCCACTTCGGAATCCAAATCAGCCCTTTTTTTCCTCTACAAGAATCAGGTGGTAGAGAGTGGGCTAGCTTGTTAATTTCTGTTTAAAATTATCTGCTGTCATAAACCATTTTATCATTCTTTATAATTCATAAATGTTATATTTTCCCTTGGGAAAAGGAAATTTCTAGTCTTGGTAGAAGCCCTTGTTTTCACTCAAAGCAACTCCATACCCCCTCAACAGTTCCTTCAAACCCCCCTCAATAGTTCCTTCAAACCTGTTATTGCTGTCCACTGAAGTAAACATGCCTCTGCATGCTGGATTACTCCTGGTGTTAATTGTGCTAAGTGCTATGACAGTCTGGACTTAGCTCATTTAAACTCCACTCAGTAATACCTAGTGCGTCTGCTGGGTACCACCCCTGTGGTAAGTCAGAGCCACCTACGTTCCAATGGGATGGGCAAGCCAGCCACAGAAACCCATTCTCATCTTCCCCAGCTAGCTCCTACAAGCACCGAAGCTGCTACTCTAACTGGTCACCTGCAGTATAGTAAGAGCATTATCCCTGTACTCCATGGAGCTAGCTTGAAACCTTTTAGAGGGTTATTTATTATTTAGTTATTGTTTATTTTGCTTTTGGTAAGCAGATTTTCTATTAAGGCAGGCTCATTTTCAGTGGAGGCTTAGGGAGAAAAGCTCAGCAATAATTATATTCATAAGCTCAACAATAATTGCATTCATAAGTTCAACAAAAATTGCATTCATGAGTTTATGAGTTCACCTGTAAGCAGCACAAGACCTGCAGACTTTATGTTCAGGGCAAGAATTTGCAATGAAGGAAAGCAAAAACATAATTCATCATATCAAAGATATACACACACTAATTGTTCAGGTTTAACTAAAGTATATCAAAGAGTCATTGTCCATAAAGCCTGCTGGTGAAAAGGAACTATGCAACATCATCAGTCTTCACTTTTTGTTTAGAGAAATTCATGTATCAGTCATAAAAGTTCTTAAAATTAGGTTTCCTTGTATTTTGTGCAGTCTGTCCAGTAAAGGTGTTAAGTTGACAAAATCAAAAAAAATAACTTAGCATGTTGTTTTCACTGACCTTATTAAAGATTTTTGTGGAACTTTCTCCTAAAATAAATGCTGACTACACAAATGTGGACAGAGAAAACAACAATTATATGCTCAAATCTCTTTGTGCCAATTCACACAGCTACATGTATAATATAATTATGCAAGGATAATCAAAATTTATAATCTTTCATGTATTATAAAAAGAGAAAAAGTTGAAAAATTAGTGGAAAATCTGCCAAATATAGTTTAAAATTTCAACACTTAAATGCATGCAGGTAACCCTTTATTTCTCTCATTCAACCAGCCATTCTCTAATTTCCCAATTAATCCCGTTCAGGTCATGAAAGAAATAAAGCCCATCAGAGCACTGTGTGAGCACACAGCAGGGTGACTAATCATGAATAGTGTGCCAGCATTTCATTGCAGGGCACACACATGCACACGGCATGCATACCTACTGCCAGTTATGAAGTTTCACAGCTCACTTGCAGAATGGCTTATGGATATGGAATAGAACTAGAACACCTGGCAAAACTCCACACAGAGACAGGCAGGATGTAGAGAGTGCACAGAATGCATGCCACTAGAAAACTGAACTGGATTACCAAACACTGTAAGTCAACATCAACCACCATAACTGGCAGTAGGTACACATGCTGTGTGCATGTGTGTGACTTGAAATGAAAGGCTGGCACACTAACTATGATTAATTTGATTTCTGTGTAGACATTTATATATTTTTTTTCAATACATCAAATCTGTTGGGTAATAAATGACTTGCTCCTACATAAAGAATAGGAGAACATGCAGTTGTGCAGGGAGCCATTTAAACCATATATTGTGGAGAAACTACTGTCTTAATTTTATTTACATATTTATTTATTGATTTATTTATTTATTTATATGTTGACTGAGGTAATTCATTCATATAGTAGGGATTTATCTTAGGCATAGCTCTAATATAACTGAGGAGTGATTTTGGAATGGAACATGGATAATGTACTAGAACTGGTTACAACATAATTGTTTTTTTTACAGAAATATACATCATTAAACATGAATAAGCAACTCAAGCTATTTTGGAAGGGCACAGAAAACAGAGATTAGAATGTGTAAAGTTTCTAGAGATATTTTGCTCATATAAATACAAGGCTAAGCCAACAGAGGTTAAGTTGGGTCTAAAGGTGAAAGAATCTCTTTGAGGTGGATGACACTTGATGATGGCAAGGAATTAGTGTGCAGTATTGTGTTCTTCAGGTAAAAGAGTAAAACTACGTGGTGAGTTAAAAGATAAGGAAAACACTCACACAAGGCATGTCACTACATTCTGAAGGGAGGTCTTTCAGCATAATCACTCACTTTTGTAAAGATGCATATATCTGTATATGCTCATGACAGAAAATTTGCTGAAACCTTGCATTTCAGATGTATGTTATATTACGTCTATTGAGGTGTAGGTTCTACTTAGCAAGGTAATGAAGGGCACTGATAAGCATAGCCATTAAGGATATTTGGCGGAGTTCAGAAAACACTTCACTCTTGGAGAAAGTAAGATACTTCAGTATATTGGTGTTTCATAAATCAGCTTTATACCAGTGTATCTCATTTACATCAAAAAATGCTTGCTGTCTACTGTTCACTGTTCTCTGACTGCAAGCTGAAAAGGTACAGAAAGGTAATATGCTATTCCAGTAGGGAGAATGACACAATGTTTTCAAAGGAGTGTTGTTACCAGGAATGCAGCGAACAAACATCCATACTTGTCAGAACAGTGTTAAATGGGTGCAAATTATATAATTCTTCCATTATTGCAGCCAGTGGTAGTTTGTTTACTCTTGTATGATGATATTGGATATGTTGTTCATAATGCAACAAGCTCTCATCTTAACTTCCTACTTCTTAATACCTAAGGTACTGGTTGCACTGCCTGCATATATTGGAAACATTATGACCATTATCATATTTTTTGTTACAGTATGACTGCTGCATCTTTAAGAAACAAATACCACTGCACATGTTATAACAGGAAAGGCACAATTAGAAAGCAAGGCAACTTTTAATGTTTAATTAGGATTCTTTTGGACCTTAGTCTGATATTTTTGGTCAGCTAGATTTTTTTTTAATTTCCCCCCATATCACAAAATTCCACTTTCTGGTTACATTTGCATTTAAAAATGTACTTTCTGCATTCGTGACATATGCATGCTAATTGTTTTATTTAGCATTTGGGTGTAGCCATTAACACCAAAGGTCTCAAAAGGTTAGAAATATATTTACTGCATCCTCATCAATGGAATAATTGTCAGAATGTGTTAATAGTTATTCCATCATTTTATAACATGCACAGGTTTTGTGTGCGTCAGATCTGCATGTAACATTGATAGAGGATTATTGCCTTTTATCCTACAGCTGCAAATGAAACCCTTCCAGAATATTATAAATCAGTAGCATCTTCTCTCCCTGAAGGGTCAGGGACAACAAAGGGTAACCAATTTGTTGATGGCCAAATTCACATACTCTTCTACTCTCTCGTGCAAACATCGCTTTGCTTTTTTCACTTCATACACTCATTCATTGTTAAAGCAATAAATATCTTTGCTTTCCTTGCTTCAGTTTCAGCCACGTAAATCATATTTTTTTCTAGGTTCTTTAACCCATTGTCATCTAACATGGGAGTGTAAAGTTTATAAATGCTGACACAACCTTCTGAACTTCTAATAACCCCCTAAATTATATTTAAAGCAGTAGCTGATGCCTTTGTGGGCAAAGCACAAGAATGCCAACCATGCCTTCATTTCATTTTACCCTTGGCTGCATGTGTCATTTGTCTGCTCATCGAGGATCACAAGTTTATTTATTTATTTATTTTTTGTGGCAAGAATCATTTCAGAGCAACTTTGTGATCCAAATCTTGTGCTCAAGAGCTTCAGTGTCATTTTGTTTGTGCATTTTGTGTCCACTGTCCGTGTGCAAATGCTGAAGTCACACCAGTCCCTCACTTCTAAGTGACTGCCAACCTTCCATATGCATGAAGCATGCAGCACTGAGAATTTCACTTAATATATCATACTGAAACAACCAATATCACTCTGAATCAACCAATGTAATAATTTTCTTTTTTGCAGCATATTTTGAAACATCCAGCCCTAAAGCAAATGACACACAAGAAATGCTACAAACAAACCTTGGTAATTAGTTTATTTTTTTATTCTCATCTTACAGAGGTGACAGGAGAGGCACAGATTAGTAAAACTATCATTTGGGGGAAAGCAAATTTAAATGTGTTGCTATATAAACATTAGAAAAAGAAACTATAACAAGGAAAATTACTGTTTGCTAAGCAAGTAAAAAAAGTTTCTGTACACTAATCGCTTTGCTCACGTATTGCTATTTTGGTGATCATCATGCAAAACAGTGTATGGATGGTATCGCATAACAATTTTTTAGTCAGAAAATATTAGACATTCTCTTTCCAAAAACCTAATAATACCGTGTATAAGGCTGACAATCAGAACAACAATACAGTACCTACAGAGGTATATGTTTTCTTTTAAATTATCCAGTTATGGTTGAGATTGGGATTATTAATTTTAAAAACAGTTGGTTAACTATTCCCTGTCCCTTGCTAGTCATTTGAGGAGTGTGTGTGTGTGTGTGCGCGCGTGCGTGTGTGTGCGCGTATGTGTGTATGTGTGTGTGTGTGTGTGTATTTACACACACTCTCCAATATATACTGCATTGAGCATGCGGGTTACTTTTTGAAATACAGATACACTCCAAAATCAGCAGAAAGATAGTTGCTATTACCCAACTCAGAAAAAAGGTACAATTGTTATATACGTCTCTAACATCAGAGAAGAGCATAACAAATGTTTTACCTTTCAGAGTTGCTTTGCTGTAGTCTCTTGCCACAGCACACTTGGCAGCTACCACAGAACAGGATCAGAAATCTTTAAAAGATTTAAAAGCTGTAATACATTTTACACTGTCACACAAAACACAAAAGTTGGCACAGTAAAGTGTCTAATAGCTGTCACAGTTTTTAGTTGATCAAAAGTACACTATTTCACTTGTGACTACTACATAGCTTTACTAAGCCTATAACTTCTGTAAAAGGTGCAAAATACTTAATGCTCCTATACGTTTCTTTTTTCTGTAACTCACAGTACATCAGAGCATCTAATGCATCATTTACTGCAACGCGTTATGATCAGATATTTTGCAGGCACCTTAATCTTTATGGGCATCAGCTGGGTTTAAAGATCCTGTATTTCAGAGGCAAAAACACATGAGAACTCCACAACCCTCCACACCACATACCATGCATAGTCCGCACACCAGTGTCTCACAACCACTAAGGCCTAACCATAAAACCAATATATTAGTCATAGGAGACTCCTTTGTGAGATACACACATGTGCCTCTCACCAGGCTGGATAAAAAGAAAGTCACAGTTAGTTGTTTGTCAGGTACCATATCACACATGCACTGAAGTCTCTCAACAGCAGGTACTGTTATGACTCTGTCATAGTCCATGTTGGCGTGAATGACTTGAGATGTACCTCCCTGGACTATATGAAGAGAGACATGATTGAGCTCACTGAATATGTGTCCCAGGCAGGTATGTCCCTAGCCTTAAGCAGCATTTTACTGTCACCCAGAATGATGCCTCAATACAAACAGAAAATGATTGACTTTAACAATTGGCTTAGGTTCTGGTGTCATTCCAGGGGATCCAGTACCTGATAGCCTGGGAAGATATGATCGACAGCCCATGATGCTTTGCTAGAGATGGCCTGCATCTGTCTCACTTGGGCTTCAAGCTTCTGGCAAAGATCCTTGCCTCCCCCATAGTGCCTTTTTTAGGAAAAGTCATGAGGTTGATACAACCAACATAAAAATTTCAACAAAACGCAAATTAAAGGTCATGCTGCTAAATGCTAGGAGTCTAAATATGAAACTGCACTTATTGCAAGCATCCTCAACCCTGGAAGATGCTGACATTTGTGCAGTCACAGAAACCTGGTTCAAAGCTGTAGAGAGCACCCCAGCCTTACCTGGTTACTCATCCTATCATACATTCAGACCCCAAAATGTGGACAGCAAAGCCAAAGGAGGTGGAGTTTCAATATATATTAAAGACACAGTTAACCGTTGATAAGACCCCTATTCAAATTATAGCTAGCTGCAGGCCCCCAAATTTGACTCAAGGTGCCAACTCCACCTATCTGGACCTCTGCAAATCTATCAAGATTCAACCCTTTACCCTGATCCTGGGTGACTTTAATTACCCAAACATAGACTGGAAGAACTACTCATGCGAGAACACAAATGCCCAGAGATTTCTTGATTTTGTCAATACAAATACCTTGGAACAGCTAGTCGATACCCCCACAAGGGGTGATAATATCTTGGACTTGGTATTAACCAACATGAGGAACCACTGCAGCATCCCTATAGTATCATCCTCCCTGGTAAGATCTGACCACAAAGCGGTCACTTTCAAAGTCATCATCTCCCCCAACCCCCCTCTAGCTAGGATAAGACATAAAAACATCTCCAAAATTGATTACAGCGTCCTGAGGGATGGTATAAACAGCTTCACAGCTCCCTCCCCCTCTGTAGGAACTGGCAGCAAAACTACACCAAAGCACTATATGAGCATTTATATAGATGCATGGAATCAGGAATACCCGACCGAACTAAGTCATTCTCCGCAAAGAAGAGTAAAGCTCTCTGGTTGACATCTGTAATAAACAGACTCTATAACAAAAGGAAAAAATTGCTGTCCAAGACCAAGAAGGAGCAGGTGCCCAATTGGAAACAATGTCTCCTTAGCTTGAACAAGCAAATAAGAGCACTAGTGAAATCCTCCAAAGCAAACTTCAAGTCCAAATTGGTCACATCTACTAGAGACAATCTTAAGGCCTTCTTCACATATGTCCTCAACTTCAAAGGAAGCACCCAGATCTGTTCAGAACTGGTGGTCAAGGACACCACATATACAAATGCCATAGATATAGCAAATTTGCTTGCTGACAGATTCAATGAAAACTTTACCCCTCTGTCCCTCCCATCAGTAAATCAGGACATCCTCAGTACCTACCCCCTTCCCCTTATACCTATGGAGCAGGTCATTACTGCTCTCTCAAAGGCAAAAAATACAGCCTCCTCGGGACCCAATAACATCCCAGGCTGCATCCTACGTGAATTCAGGCAGGAACTTGCAACACCATTAGCACCCTATTCAACTAAAGCCTGAGTACAGGCTTTGTCCCAGCTGAGTGGAGGACAGCCACTGTCATCCCTTTACACAAAGGTGGAGTGTCCCAATCCAGGAAATTATAACTAGCCTGATCTGCAAGGCCATGGAATGGATTATCATGGAACTCATTAACAAGGATATTGGCAACCTCCAAACACTTGATCCCACATATTTTGGCTTCATAAAGGGGAGGTCATGTCTGCTAAATTTGGTTGACTTCTTTGAGATAGTCACCAAAGCCATGGACGAGGGGAAGATGGTGCACACCGCCTACCTTGACCTGGCCAAAGCCTTTAACACTATTCCCCACTTGGGCATAATAGATAAACTCTCTCAACTAGGCATAAATCCATGTATTACCAGATGGGTAGCAAACTGGCTCACTGATAGAACCCACGTAGTCAAAATAGAGGAAGCCACCTCAAGCAGTAGACACGTAACAAGTAGCATACCCCAGGGTTCGGTCTTGGAGCCTCTGTTATTCAGGATGTACTTTTCTGAGGTGCAGGCCCAAACCAGTAGGCTATGGCTGACTAAGTTTGCAGATGACTGCAAGTTGGGTGCTGTCATCTATTCCCCTAGTGATGTGGACATCCTCCAAGAGGGTCTCATTCAGACAAATGACTGGTGCCAGAAACATGGCCTCAAGCTGAATAACCAAAAATTGCATCATCATCCCTTCTGGGGAGAGTGACGTCCCCTCAAATTATCATATTAATAACAATGTCCTAAGTGCTTAATCAGTCATGAGAGATTTGGGCACCCAGGTTGATAGCAGCCTGACTTTTGACCACCATGTTGCTTCTGTGGTACGGAAAGCCTTCTACATGGCCCACCTCATAAGTAAGGGTATCTCATCCAGGGACAAAGGAGGTCATAACATCCCTGTATTCTTCCCTTATAAAGC
This sequence comes from Protopterus annectens, assembly GCF_019279795.1. NCBI lineage: Eukaryota > Metazoa > Chordata > Ceratodontiformes > Protopteridae > Protopterus > Protopterus annectens. The sequence continues at coordinate 1,820,158,385 of NC_056735.1, forward strand.
CCATTATTGAATACAACGTACCTTTCTGCATGTACCTCGCAAAGCACATGGAGCAGCTGGAGAGACCACAGAGGTTCCTCACCAACAGAATCCAGGGCCTCAAACATCTATCGTACACAGATAGGCTAAAAGCTCTATCCCTCTACTCAGTTTCATACAGACTCCTCAGAGGTGACCTCTGTCTGGCATACAAGACAATCATGGACCCCACCTTGATAGGACTGCTGCATATCCTCAAGTTAAGCTCCACTCGAGTAACCCACATGCACAGCCTCAACCTGGTCTGTGACATCAACAAGACTTGTTGGCCTGACAGATTTGTGTCCCAAAGACTATCATCTATGGAATACTCATCTATGGAATAGACTCCCTCTCCACATCAAGCAGAGTACCTCTTTACCCCTTTTTAAGCGCAACCTTGATAACTGGACGGGAAACAGAAAATATACCCCTGGGATTCCACCTATGCCCCTGCTGGACAGGGGCATTGGGTGCTGATTTGTCTAAACATGGGCTAAACTCTTGGCTAGGCTTATAACAGCCTCAGGGCCAATAGCCTACTAACCTCCTATGATCCCATGAGTATTCCTTTAGTAATCTGCCTTTCACTCCAAATGTTGTTGCTTTAGTATATGTTACAAGAACTGTACATTTCTTGTAAGACATGTTAATCTAATCAGCTAAACTTGACATTGAATGGTCAATTTTCTTCATGTTGATGCTATTCTCTATTGAGCCTTGGATCAAGACTTAGGGTAAAATTGAAAAACTGAGCATCTTGGTTCAGAAAAGCCATAATGCTAGTGCTACCTCACAACCATTGATTTCAGAAAGAGGGTTGCAAAACAATACCATCATCAATAGTTAATAAGGAACATTGTTGAGCTACTCTAAGTCACAAAGTGGTTCAATCAAGCTCTCAGTCCTTAAAAGAATGCCTGGACAGCTGGACCAACTACTCATCTGTAGCTGTCTATACATATATCTGTCTATCTATATCTATGTATGTGTGTGTGTGTGTGTGTGTGTGTGTGTGTGTGTGTGTGTGTGTGTGTGTATATATGTGTGTGTGTGTGTGTGTGTGTGTGTGTATATATATATATATTATCTTTATAAGCTTGAAGTTTTAAAACTTCGAACTGCAGATGGTTGAGACCATAAGATCGAAGTTTTGAAACTTTGAACATTTTGATGGAGAAGGAAATTTACCATTTTCCTCACTATAGTGTAATCTCAGAGTTGGTATATTTATTTAGCAGGGGATGTGAGGTGTGCAGGGGGCTTGCCCCCTGCAAAAACATAAAACAATGTTTTGTTTTTAATTTTTTTTTTTATTACAGTTTCAAAGTTTCAAAACTTCAATCTTATGGTCTCGACCATTTGCAGTTCCAAGTTTTGAAACTTCAAACTTGTAAAGTAGATCCATATATATGTACGGTTCCAGTTCATAATATCGAATGTTCAAAAGAGAGAATGTTCTTTTTCCCTTGTTTTGCAGTCAAAAGAGAATGAAGTCTTTTAGTGTAGTCTGCTGTGAGTGACATCTGTCTACAGCTGGGATTGGGATTTTGCCCTTTCCCTGGAGTTGGTATATTCAATTAATAGGGGGCGTAGAGTTTAATTTACTTATTTATTTTGATTCAGTCTTTTAGTTCAAGTTTTTTTTTTTTTCAGATGAACATTCAGTTTTTCATTAGGTAATTATACACGTGTGTGTGTGTGTGTGTGTGTGTGTGTGTGTGTGTGTGTGTGTGTGTGTGTGTGTGTGTGTCCACGTGCATCATTTTAACTGGTACAGGAATCACAGGGCAGTTGCAGCATCACTCTGCAAGGTGTTTCTCATGCACTGTATTCAGAACATTTTTGTTGTCCAAAGGAGACTTGCATAAAACAATGAGCAATACCTGTGGCTCACTGTTGCATTTCTGTCTTCTAAATCACTCGCTTTTGCCATTTAGGACATTAAGTGCAAACAATTTGTGCCTAGAATCCTTAGCCACTTCTTGCTAACTTGCCTTATTCTTAATACAGCCTTCCCTTGTGTCTAAGTGTAAGATGTTTTGAATTCCACCTTTCCACCATTATTTATTTGCTATTCATTCATTGTTTTTGTAGTATAATGCAGTTACAACCTCAGATGTCACACATCAGAGGATAAGAATAGGAATTTCAGAGATCCTTTTTAGCTATGATAATAACTGGTGTCTTTTCTGCTTCTATTGTAAATGAATCATAGATGTTGTTTGGGAAAGAAAATAACAGGCATTAAGGTAAATTTTTGTCTGTTGTTGGAAGAATAAAGGAAAAATGCAGTAAATCTTTCTGAAAAACTGCAGTCAAAATGCAAGATGATGTCAAGTTTCAGTATGCCTCAGGAGTGCTTTTGTTCCAGTGAAGAAGATGACAGGTTAGCTGAATGTGGTAATTTAATGACTCATGCCATTAACTTGCCAAGAGCACGAAATTACCAAGCTCACATTAAATGACTTTACCTATAAAATGTGTGATGCAAAAATGTAAAAATTAGTTATTTAAATATACTAGTTAATCATAATAGCAGTTAGGCAGACAAATAAACAATAGGAAAACACATTAACAAATATCAGTTATCTGTGAGCCAAAAAGCTGTTTTCTTTTCTCCCTTTGCGTATAGTATGCATGAAAGGCTGGGATCCCACTGCTTTTGTGGAATCCTTGGTAGAAAAGACAATGGATTTAGCACTAACTACTCAGACTATCTTATGCCATGGAGTGACCTCACAGCATTTTCCAAATGGGAGAGGCATCATGGCAGATACCTAGATTCTTTATTATCATTCATCTCATCTGGAAATAGAGAGAGAGAGAGAGAGAGAAAGAAGGAAAGACAGAGACAGGCTGTGAGAAAAAGAGACACATTTGCTCTGCAAGAAGTTTGAGAATTCAAGACTACTTGACCATAATTATCTTATGTACACTTTTTTGTAACCTAGCAGTAGGTATTTGCACTTTGTCAAAAATGTTACTGCTATCAAAAGAAAGATGTTAGTGATAGAAATCAAATGTCTTTTAATGTGCCCCGTGTGTTAAATTTGTTAAGCCCAGGGTATCAAAAAAATAAATATTTCCTCCCAAAAAGGCCATATAATTTCTTTAAAGTTATACCTGAAGACATTGGTTTCTTGAGCTGGTTATGAAGATTAATTGCATGCTTTAAGTTTTTTGTCCATTATTTTTGTGACAGATGTTGAAATGGTGAGATCGACTAAACATTCAGTCATGAAGGTAAATCTTGCTGTGCAGGTGATCCCTACTAGTGTAAAAAATAAAACATATTTATAAACACATTTGATGAAGTGGTTACATGGCTCAGAATTTTAATGTGCAGCCTTCTTAATTCTGAACTTTATTACATGTTGATTGTTAGCCTAGAACTATAGCAGACTTGATCCATACTGGTACAAGACGTCATTGTGCCATGAGGCCACATGGCATGTAAAAAGCAAATTGCCTATGATAGATTTCCAGGAGAAGGTGCTACTTATGTCACTTACAGTCAGTAGAAGAATCAGTGAGAAATCTAATTATGAAGCTTAACATTCTGAAAAGATGCTGTCTGTTTTCAGATGATTCAACCTTTGGGCTATTGGATCCAATAGGATCCTACCATGATGCTTTCCATAGCTTAGATCCAAGGCTATGACTCCTTCCCTTACTCATAATTCCCCCATTTCATCAGAATACCTCATATCTCGCTTGATCCAGTAGGACATGGGATATGAGATTTCGGACAAACTTCTTTGGGCAAGTCAATTTCTAATTTTTTCTGCTAATAATTACTACCCTCTTCTTTAGTATTGCTTATTAGTATTTTCCTGCCCTACTACTAGACATTTTTACTTGTTAGGTGGTTCAAATGTATTAGTCTAAACTTTTCAGCTGCCATTCCCTATCTAAGAAAAAAAAAACATATAACCTTTTAGCTTGTATACCTGTTGTTGTTGTTTCTAACAGTGTTATTCCCTGTACAGCAGTTTTTCTTTCCATCATGACTGACAAGGCCACTGGATTTAAAAAATGTTTGGCCTGTGGCCATAAGACCCCTTACAAAAGATTCACACTCTTTGTGCATTTATTGTTTTGGTGTTGCCCATCTGAAAACTGAGTGTGAGGACTACACATCTTTTGATGCTCGAGCACTTCAAGGGCAATAGGACAAATTGGTCTTAAAGGGCCTGCTTACCACCCGAGCGGGGAGTTTGGCACCGGCTGTTGTAGGGTCATCTTCTCTGCTTATGAACTGTGATAGCAATAAGCTAGGTATGGAAACAGAAAAGGAGAAAGATGGAGAGGCGAAATCTGTGGGGGGATAAAAGGAAAAGGAATCGGAGAAAAGATCTTGGAAAAGGTCACTGAATCCAGTGGATACATTGAGTCTGGCTCCAAAGACTCCAAGGTATTTCGATCCAGAGCCTCTCTGGATCCAATCACCATCCATTCGTACATAGTTTTCACTGCAACCAGTTAGCCCAAGTCTGCACTCTTCCTTTCTCCAAGAGAAGTCACCTTCTCGGTCATCATCGGTGGCTTCACCGTTCAGGTCTCTCCACTCATTGAAGAGTCTTTTGGAAGCAGATGCTGACAGGATGGTGGGGAAGCTCCTCTCAATGCAGATTCAACTGAGGGTCTTCCAGGTGCTGACACAGTCGCGACATCAGGCCTAGTCTCTAGTCCCCCGCCATTGCTGTCTGCTTTACCAGTCCACTTGTCAGAGCCAAAGTCCTTGAATCCAAGCTTACCTGATAGAGCTTCTATGTCAGTACCGATGGTCTTCTCCAATTTGACTCCAGTGACTTCTCTTACTCTCTTGACTGCTCCAACATTATCAGAGCTGTCCCTTCCTCTCAGTGGCTCGGTACTGTTGTCAGCCGTGGAGATGGGGTCATGTTGGCGCCAAGAGTATTCTTTCTTCATCAGGTAGGAGAGATACTTCCTCAGCTCCAATATCGACTTCAGCTTGTGAGGCATTTGAAAGGGTTCTGTCTGAGTTGAAAGAGGAGGTGACACTTCCACACTCAGGTCTGTCCCAACCTCCATTGCAAACTGTTTCTATGTCAGCTCATCCTACTTAACAGGGACAGTCAAACTCTCATCGCCTCAACAGCACTTATCAAGTGAGTTCCCCCTCTGATTCTGAGCCTTCTCCAGAAGTCGCTATGGAAAAGGTTCCTAGGAAATGGATATGTAAGGGGGGACATTTGGACTATATGTCTGAGTTACACATGTAAGATATAAACTTTGTTGAAGGAGAGGGAACCCCACAATACACTTTGAGGACATTTCCTTAGAAGATATTTTGGACCTGATGAATCAGTGAGGGGTTGGTTTTCAGACACTCCCTCTTCATAAGAGTCCATGTTCTTTGAGATCTTTGGAGTTGGCTGTTCTACTTTCTTGGTGGTTATGCCTTCTGATGAGCTTATAAACCTAGTCGCTCAGTGACTGTAGAGTAAAACTGATGTAATGGAGCCAATTCCATGCAAGTCTGACAAAGTTTTAGTAGCTTCCAGGAATAACTCTGATTGGAGCAAGGGTCCCCCAGTAGATGTTATGGTTGTGGTGAAAGTTACTAAGAAGGACCTCTGAGGAGAGTACAGCTGTCCATCCCACTAACAGAGAGTCTAAGGCTCTGGTTAGATTTGAGTAATGAGCAAGCACAACACCCTCGGACGTACAGCAAGTGCAAAGGCCCAATATCCTTAGTATGAGATTCAAAAAAGAAGGCCAGCACAACAATGTGGTTTGAAAACTCCAATTTAATGCCTCATAAGCACAAATTTAAGCACATTAAGGGTTGGGAAAACCCCAAACCCCCAAAAAAGTCCAGATTGGTGTCGGCTATGTTAACCTTCCTCAGTGACAAATCAAATAAACTTACACAAACTTATAAATAGAAAAACAATTAGGAAGCATGAATTACCATTGGTCCATTAGAGATGCTCATTTAATCCAGGTGGAAAAAGACCACCCAACTTGATTATCCACTTTTTTTCTTTAGAGTTAAGAATTAAATGCCATCCAGACTTCTTATTTCTGTTGCCATTTATTTTATCAATAACAATAAACCTAAAACAGGCAGTATTGTGTTTTAATGTATGTTTGTAAAGGGCGTTAGACTGTCTTTTATTTCTAATGTCGCTAACATGTTCAGTAATATGTAATCGTAAATGTCTAGAAGTTTGCTCCACATAAAATGCAGAGCATGAACATGTGGCAAGGTAAATCACCCAATCAGAGCTGCAGTTTGCTAAAAATGTTATATCAAAAACTGAAGCAGTATTCTTGCTTGTAAATTCCTTGGATTTCATAACTCTTGAACAGTGTGTGCAATGTCCACAGGGGATACAACCATATAGTATATCCCCTGTGATAGTACGTTGTTGATTAGTAATGGTGGGGTCCTGATAATGTTTGTAATGGCTAAAATGTGAACCTAATGTTTGTCCTCTTCAAAAGGAGAATGAACATTTATTACCTAGAATCTCAGACAGTTTATGATCTGCCATCAAAATATTCCAGTGTCTCTGAACAAAATCCATGAGAACCTCAGTATTCCTACCAAAGGTTGTGACCAACCTTAATTTTGATGTTTCAACAGGCTGATGTGCCCTATAACCTAACAGATCCTTCCTATCCCGACTAGAGACCCAATTGCTCGCAGAAATAATATTTCCAAGTTTGTATCCCCTACCCTTAAATCTATGAACAAGATCTTTCCTATAATGTACATAGGTCTGTGTATCAGAACATACTTGTCTGATCCGAAGAAATTGCAATTTGCGGATGTTCCGGATGATATGTTGGGGGTGGAAACTAGTCACATGGAGTAAAGAATTGTATTGGGGGTATTTGCAATAAATCTGAGTATTCAGAGTATTATCGGTAATCCTGGTAACAAGAACATCCAGGAAAGTAATTTGTTGTAAATGTTAGTTGACTATAAACTCAATACCCCATTTATTCTCATTTAAATACCCAACAAATTCTTGTAAATAAATGCTATCAGCATTCCAGACCATCCAGCAATCATCAAGATACCATCTCCATATATCTATTTCATTAAGATAGATGTTATGACTAGGATCATAGATAAGTTCCTCTTCCAAATATGCCATAAATATGTCCGCATAAATGGGGGCAAAAGATGCCCCCATTGCTGTACCCTGCACCTGCCAAAAACAATGACCATGAAAATATAGTACATTTTTTTGTGAGTACATGCTCCGCAAGACAAACCAAAAATGTATTAAAACCGGTTTGATATAGTTCGCATTTATCCAGCCAGTACTGTAATGGCAGCAAACCTGCCCAGCGTGGAATGTTGGTATATAGGGCAGTAAAATCTAGGGTGCAAAATAACCACCCTGATTCCAACTGCATATTGAAAATAATGCCCAAAAAATTGTGTTGTATCTTGTATGCAAGCTCGAATACATCCCAAAAGAAGTTGGAGATATTGGGTCAAAAATTGTGAAAGGGATTCCGTAAGAGAACCCCTACCCAACACAATGGGTCTACCAGGTGGGTTAGTAAGGTCCTTATGAATCTTAGGTAGCAAATATAAATATAGAGATTTAGGATCCTGTACTGTGAGGTGGTAAATATCTGAGTCAGTGATGATACCCTCTTCTTTAGCTTCTGATAGAAACCTGTCAATTTCTACCTTAAATCTTGGGGTTGGATTTAGGGGCATATACATATAGTATCAGCCATCTTTCAATTGCTTCATAGCCTCATTATAATACATGTCCCAATCCATTACCACCACCGCCCCACCCTTGTCAGCTGGAAGGATCACCAGGTTCTTATTATTTTTAAGATTCATATCTACCTGTTGTTCCATCTTTGAGAGATTATGAGGAAGTATTGAGTATTCATGAGAACCAAAATGTAGATTTTTGAGAACGCTAGATTGGAACATAGCAACCTGTGGATACATGGGAGGCATAAAGACAGATTTATGAAATTTAAATACATTGTTATTAGCAGAGAATTCAGATCGAAAATATAGTCTTAAATTTAGCAGACGGCAGAAAGAAATCACATCCTGAGCCAAAGAATCTTCTGTAACAAAAAATACAGGGACAAAGTTTAGGCCTTTATTAAATAGTTCCATTTCAACCCCTGAAAGAGGTATAGATGAAATGTTGTGAACATTAGTACAATTATTTAACGTTGAATCATGATTTTCAGAAGGCTCTCCAAATTGCTTATTTGCCCTGTGTTTCCTGCCCCCTCTCCTAGTTCTGACCCTAAAGGGTGATCAAATGTCATCTTTTTGGAGTGGGTGACTCTAGGGTGTGGTTGCCACCCACATCAGTAATGGAGGATGATTCATCCCCAAAGTACCACTAGAGACCATCCTAGACTTCTTCAGAATGGATTTAGGTCTGTTTCTTTTATGGATCTGAGGTCTGCTATCAACAGTGTTGAATTTAACATTCTTATAAGTTTCAAATGGTTTACCCTTTTGATAGTCACCCATGTCCGGATGGAATTTTTTCATCTTCTTCTCTTTCAGTTGGTGTTCTAAATTAAGTAACTCAGTACTAAGCTCATTTAAGTAAGATATGTAACATGGTAAGGTCTCATAGATTTTTATATCTTCACAGGAGGATTCTACCTCCATAATACATTGATTCACAGTTCGTTCATAATATGAAGTTAGGGCATCAACAAAGCCCTGGAGGCTGTTTGTTGAACCTGTGCCCATTCTTCCAATAAAATTTCATTTCTGTTATGAACTAAGGGTTGAGTCCTAACCTGTAAACCCCCGGGAGTAATCCCCTTCATCTGATAAGCTTTAAACAATTTCAGATGCCAAACATTGGTTCTGAGTATTTTCATACTTCTCGTACTTTTTTGAAAAGCCAGTTTATGGTGATTAGATGGATCATTGGTCTTAGTATTTTCCATACTTCCCTTATCTGTAGGCCCCAACCCAAAAACCTGCAAGTCATCTTTATCAGAAGATAAACCTTTTAAAATAGAGACCAAATCCATGTTTAATACAAAAAGTATATCTGAAAATATTTTTGTAAGGCCAAATCTGGACAACTGATATTATTAAATCACCATATACCAATAGAAATATGGGGCAAAAAATCACTGATTTGGAGCAATAGTTAGTCAGTATAAGGGAGTGTCAGCCCTGATAAATTGAAACCAAAGGTAATAAAACATAGATGGCTGCGGTTAATCCCAATGTTGTCCCTCACAATAGTAATTTAAAAAAGGATGGAACATATAATTTCAGTCCCAAGGCAATACAAAATGCATAGGCACAGGTATCATTGATAGCTATAACAATAGGGGAACAATAATAGCCATCCCGTATTCCAACAATCATAACCAAGATCGTGCAACCACGATCAACATAAACCTGATGTTAAGTAATAAGTCCGAGATGCTACTTTCCCCTAAGGAATAATTCAGAAGCAGATACCACCGCTGATCGCTACTACTAATTTGCCAGACTGAATAAATCATTCATTCAATAGAATTAACCAGGGAAGCATAATAGCCCTAGTGTACAGGTCAAAACCCTTATAGGATTGCAATCAAAGGTCACTACATAATAAATGCAAGTTGTTCAATTTAGAAAAACACACGGTGCTACATCCCCTTATTACTGATGTAACTTCTAATTAGTAACTGACATCTCATATTACTATTAAAATAAAAAGGGAAACTCACAGTCACCTGTATAATAATGCATTAAACAGAACCATATCTGACAAGAACTGTTTATTGGGTCGACTCCTCCCTAATGGTTAAATGAGTGTTCCAAAAACTGGGTTAGTATCCCCGGTTATCTAACCAATGTTGTCCCCTACCATATGTAAAAAGTTGTCCAACAGATTTGGCTCCTACGTATAGATTAAACCTTGATTCATAAACAATTTTCATTCCCTTTTTAAACAAATTGACAACATTTACATTATCCACCAAAATTACATGCACTTTTTTGGATAAAGCCACTTACTAAGCTTAATAATATACCAAAATCTATGCTAATATGGTTCCATAAACTGATCCTATGCCCCAATATTATATAAACAGTTATCACACAAATTCAGCTACGCATCAGATCAAAAATGCAGCATTCCCTTATATAGATCTAACCTCGCCAAAAAATGCAATATATAATATGGCTTCACGAGATCCTGGTTGTAACCATGGGGTGTATTGAACTGCCCCTTAAGAAAATAACACTCAGATCACTGTTACTGATATAAGAAGACCATAATCACCATACTACATTGCCTTAATGACAAATAGGTACAATCCCCCAATCATTAAGTATTGATACATCAATATGGTGTCCCATTAACATACAAAAGGCAAAATGAACCTTAAGTCTGTATAAATCCACAAATGTATCAAAAAAATGTACATGAAGTCCATATGAGTTACTGGAAAAAACAAAAGTAAATAGTCAGTAATCCACAGTCACCTGTACAATAGTACTGAGTTTCAAAACATCACAAAGGAGTCAAAAAGAGTGTATGTGCATTGGTTTCATTCGCAGGCCGCAGCCTGTCCACTTACTTGATAAATATCCCAAGTTTGTAACAATATTTCCAGGTAGGAGATCAGTTTACACAATATTCGATAAATCCCTTGCACAGATGATTCTCCTAAAAGAACAGGGCGCGCCTTCTACTGATAATTTATCACAGATCTCTAGAACCTGTACACTAAACACAAAAAGTTCTAAGCAAGCGTACTGCCATATTCATTTGCTAATCCAAACGTAAAATCAGCAAAACCCAGCCCAATGTAGAACAGCACCATCCTTGAAGATAATAATATCTACAAACATAACCTCAACTACAGAATTCAAGCCCAGAAAGCATTCCAGCTCATAATCAATGGGAATACGAAATCCACTCCTCCACTATGAAATTGATGGCAACAACACCCAATGCCAACAGCGAGGAAACAGCAGAAGTCAGCAAGCACAACACCCTTGCAAGTACAGCAAGTGCAAAGGCCCAATATCCTTAGTATGAGATTCTAAAAAGAAGGTCAGTACAACAGTGTGGTTTGAAAACTTCAATTTAATGCCTCATAAGCACAAAAATAAGCACATTAAGGGTTGGGAAAAACCCAAACCCCCAAAAAAGTCCAGACCAGTTTTGGCTATGTTAGCCTTCCTCAGTGACAAACCAAATAAACTTGCACAAACTTATAAACAGAAAAACAATTACGAAGCATGATTTCCCATTGGTCCATTAGAGATGCTCATTTAATCCAGGTGGGAAAAGACCACCCAACTTGATTATCCACTTTTTTTCTTTAGAGTTAAGAATTGAATGCCATCCAGACTTATTATTTCTGTTGCCATTTATTTTATCAATAACAATAAACCTAAAACAGGCAGTATAGATTTGGGAAATGCGCATATGCTTTAGAGAATTTTGTATTCAGAATGCTTAACTACGTCATCCATATAATCAAAAATAAGATGTCAGCAAACAAAATACAACTGTAACCAAATCGGAGGTTCACTAACAGTTTCCAAATAGGGAACGAGCCGAAGAATTAAATGTTTATTCACTCAACAAGAATAGTAGGTGACGTGACATAATACTTGCTGCCCTCTGGAGACCTAAGGACTAATCTTGAAAGGATTTCCATTCTGCCGGTATTGAAATTAAGAGTTGCTAAATTTTGATTAGTCCTTAGGTCTCCAGAGGGCAGCAGGTAGTATGTCACATCACCTACTATTCTTGTTGAGTGAATAAACATTTAATTCTTCGGCTCGTTCCCTATTTGGAAGCTATCAGTGTACCTCACACATATAACTAGGTTTCAAAAGAATTTGACAAAAGAATTGACCAAATTCCTCTTGAGTAAGCTTCCTTCGGGCATCCAGAATTTAGTGAAGTCCTAGTTGTCCACCACACAGTTTATGTCCAGTGTATTCATGCTACGTGCGTGACTTGGTTTGAACTTGTGTTGTGGTTTGTGGAATTAAAATCAGACCTCGTTTACTGCAGGAACTTGTCCTTTTGCTTGTTTGGACTGCAGTGGATCAATACCAGAGACTATGTTATTCCCTTTGTTTCCCCTCTCCAAAGTAGGAAAAAATTCCTGATGTTCTACCGGTCAGATGGAATTAGCAGTAGCAGAAATAAAAAAGGTACTAGAAAAGATAGTCATCCAGCAGGTTCCTTCAGACCAACTAAGAGCTGGAGTCTATTTAAGGTTCTTTTTAGTTGTGAAGAAAACAGGGGTCCTAAGGCCAATCTTGGACCTAATCCACCTCAAACAATTGGTAAAACAGACAAAGTTCCAGAAGGTCATGCTTCAGTCCATTCTACCTCTTCTGAGGAAGGATAACTGGAAGTGGCCCATAAACCTTCAGGCTGTGCACTGTCATATCAGGATAACAAGGCAGTTCAGGATGTTCCTGCATTTCAGTCTTGGAGCAAATCACTTCCAATTCAGTACACTGCACTTTGGTCTCATCACAGCCCTCAGGGTGTTCATCAGATGCTTGGCAGTGGTAGCAGCATACCTCAAACTGCACGAGTTACAGTTTTTCCATTATTTAGATGATTGGCTCTTTAACACTCCAACCAATGATCTGCTGGTGAAATGCAGTGGTTTTTTGCTCCACCTTGCCCCACAACTAGAAGTCACAATCAACCTTCTCAAAAGTCACCTAACACTGACACAACAAATAGAACTTATTGGATGCCACCCGGACACAGTGCACCAAATAACCAAACTTCTACAATCAAAGATACTCTCCTTACACTGGGAAGCTTCAGTGGTCCTGCACCATCCTTGTTCCTCAGCAAGACTTGTTCTTCAACTATTAGGCCTAATGACTTCTGCTATCACTCTAGTCCTGCAAGCAGGATACTACATTAGATTTCTGTAATGGACTCTTCCTTTCCAGTGGACAATAAGATCTAACCCACTTTATGCACAAATTTGTCTCTCACTGATTTGCAAAAAACACATCACTTGGTTGTTGACCTTCCCCTTAGTGTTATGAGGATTAACTGTTTTCCTCTCCAATCCCAATGGCTTCCCTGCTGAGCTGGGGAGGGGCATTTTGAGGGGAAGATGGTTCAAGGTTCATGGTCAACAGTGGAGATGAGGGCAGTTCTCCTAGTATTGTAGGCTTTTCAGGACTCCTTACCCAAGGGTCTGATTTCACCTTAGTCAGACATCATGGCTGTCATCTAGTACATCAAGAAACAGGGAGGAACCAGCTCTTAACCTTTATGCTGTGAAGCAATGACAGTGTGGCAGTGAGTGATGTCTCACCATCACTTTCTAATCACAAAGCACATTCCGAGGACTTCCAGTGTACTAGCAGACAAACTGAGCAGGTCTATCTTTCTGGTACCTTTTATGTACAATACCTACTGATGAGATTTGTGCTGCAGCCACTTGGTGTTCTGTCTAATATCCACACCTTTGTGTCACACTACAAACTAGACGTACAATCAAGGTCTCCTACATTTTTCGGCTCCACCATTCTCAGGAATGTCCTCTCTTAAAACCATCCAAGTGTTTTGGTAGCTTTGCAATCAGTCCAGAAGGTTAAATTGAACAAAAGCAGACAACATTTGAAGCAAAAGTTATGCATTTACTATAACTCTAGATCCATGTTGTCTTGTTTTCATCTCATTCAACATCCCTCTCTCTGCCCCCCCCCCCCCCACAACCAACATTGTCCTTTAGATCCCAATTGAGTGATTAGACCTGACCTGGGTCCTTGTCTCTGGGAAGCCTTTCTTTGCCTGGCTGTTATAGGGTTATCTTTGCCAATTTTATATCAGTTGAGACTATTGCCATTATAATATACTTGGCTGGTGTTGGCATTTTAGAGCCCCCAGCAAATGCCAAGTCTAAGTATCACCCTACAACTACTTCCCCTCCAAAGCAACCTTTTAGTTCAAGCTGCAAAGCTTTATGAGTACAGACAAACTGAACTATAGCTACAACGATTTCAAAATTTTGACCGGCCTATGTACCACACAATGTTGGCTCATATCATAGAAGGACATTCACAGTTACTGGTATTTAGTGGCAACAGTGATACATTACAACAGCTCTATGTGCATGGCTGGACTTAGGTGAAACGGTCACTAGGCACTGCCTACTGTTTCATCACCCCTGCACAAAACACATATTCTCCAGTGCTCCCCATTGTTTTTCCTCCATCTTGGGCTCCCGACACAATGCATATTACTTTTCCCTTCCTGTTCTCACATGTTGCCGTACTCTTCAACTTTTTCAAGAAGCCATACCTTTCTATATGCTTTGACGTGCATTTTATTTATTTTTCTTTTACATAACCTTTTTATCCAATGATGGCTTGAACAGCAACAGAAAAGAAATACATTGTTGCTGTTCAAATTCAGTTCTTGCATCATTTCAGTACAACATTCCTAATCAATGCAGCACAATAATAACCAATTAGGAAATAACTCAGGGCCCCTATTAGTCTTAGGGTTATAGATGCTCTGAGGTGTATTTTCGAACATTTACCAACTTTTAATTGATGGCCTGAGTAAAAATCACAAGTAAGAAAAGAATTTCAGTCGTATTTGTTTTTCTTTCAAGGAAGTCATAAATTGTGCCCAAGGCTTAATGTTCAAAACTGACAAAATAATAGCTCACAATAAACTTAAGAGACAGTTGTTAGGATGCACAAATCCTATCTGGGAATAATGCCTGCCTGTCTACCCCCCCCCCCCCCAACAGTCATTGCCTGTGCAGTGTTAGATTGGGATGAGAACAGATTTAAATGGCCACATTCATGTATTTTAAGTGACTGCTGTTGTACATATACATAGCATACCTCCTCACTCTTCATCCCTGAACCCCAGAGGCAGACACCTTATATATACCTGATGCATGATTGTGAGGAAAGTGGAAAAAAATAATGATTACAGTCATTTATTCCACTTCGTTGCTCCAAGACAGTACACTGCACCTACACAAGCTACAGTATCTTTATATACCTCTGAGGTCTGTGACAAGTAAAAGAAATAATGACCACACTGTTCTCAGCCCAAATACAAGCTATAATGACCTCCTGTGCACACCTCTAAGGTTTGATTGTGATGAAAATTAAAATAGTAATGACCAAATAATTCCCAGCCCCCCACATTACCTACAGCAGTTTTCTGTATGCACATCTGAGCAGGGCTAGTTTTAGCATGGATGTGGTTAAGGGCAGAGACCACCATTAAGTCCATGTCAAAATCCATTTATATAGTCTGGGGTGTGAGGGCTACCAGACATTTAGATATTATAAATGTCTGAATGTTCTGAGACATATTTTATGGTTTGCTGTTGAAGTACAATTACTTGTTAACTACTTTTTTATGCTACCCAGAAGAGTAATGCATGTGTGTCCTAGCATTATCGTGTCTGTGAACCGATAAAAATCAGTGATATATGCATGCACTCATGATTTTAATGCTTTATGCTGCTATTATTTTCAGATTTTCTCAAAATGTGTGAGCAAAAAAGATGAGAGTTATAGTATCCTGTGTTTTGCCAGTATTTATAAAACTCCTGGAAAGAGAAAACCATCCCTGAAGATCAGAAGCATCAGCTCTTCTTAAAATCCAGGTTATGCTCTGAGATAAGTCACACTGGGCTGCTGATCTCTAGTGCTTACCTTGCTCATGTTCATTCCCTGATTATCAGCATTATCCTAACAGGATCATATCATAATCCCTGTTTTGATTAAAGAAATTGGAAAATTAATAAAATGTATTTCTCTCCACATTTTTCCAACCAGCAGCCACTTTTGTGGGGCTGCCACCCACTCAAGAATAACATGGATGTTGCAGGTGCCTAAAGCTCACTATGATGTTAGTTTTAGTGGAGAGAATGCCCACTAGCGGCATTAACTAACTCAAGTGCACTATGTCAGTAATAAAATATTTAATGAAATTGTGAAACCTGTTACTTGATAAAACCCTGCTACTATAACCAGAGATATCTTTGAATTTTAAGAGAGATATAAATGAGAGTTGTTATTATTACCCACCTGATTTAAGTACACAAGATTGCTTAGCTAACTTTGTTGGTTTGACAGACATGTTACAAAATATCAAAATGAGATAACTTGCTGAGGAGGATCGGGTTTAGTTAGTTGGGGAGGGGGTGCAGCCCCTCTCCAGGGTGGGTTTGACATGATGTATTTCGTTTTTTGTAGCATGTTGGACAACTGTCCATTTTCCCTATAAAAAACTTCAGTAATCCATGGTGTTGATATTTTGCCACTAAGGCAATGTCATCTCGATCATTTTGGATTTGCTGTTGTGGGGATGTGACCTTTTTAGTTAGACCCATTAAAAGACCTACAGTTTTCTCGCAGCATAAATAGGACATGTTGGAGAGACAGATATGTTTCTCAGAGAATTTCCATTATCTGGAACAGGCTCCTCATCCATGTGAAGCAGAGTTCATAGGTAGGTACTAGGCTATTGGCACGAGGGCCTACATAAGCCTAGCCAACAAGGTTCCCTGGCTTACGCCACCCAAGAAAGTTATTTTCCTGTGCCACTGTCGAGCAGAGACACAGAAGTGATCCCCGGGGTGTATTTCCTATTTCCCATCCACTCATCAAGATTTTTCTTGAAGAGTGCTAATGAAGAACATTGCTTGACATAGACGGGTAACCTGTTCCAGAGTATGGGAAGTCTCTGGGACAGGAATCTATCCCTCCAGCATGTCCTGTTTATTGTGTTGACAAGGTTTGGGTCCCTAGACCGTGTAGCTCAGAGGGATTGGGATTTCTTTAGGTGTAGCATGCCCAACAGCTCTGGGTTTGACATAGCTTTATATGTTAGGCAGAGATCACCTTGGAGTAGGCGATATGCTATGGAGTAAAGCTGGAGTTTTTTGAGACAGTCAGTGTAGGATATCTGTTTGAGGCCAGTAATCCTCTTTGTAAGGTACTTCTGTGGCCTTTCCAGCTGCTGCAGATGTCTTGTGAGGTACATTCCAAAAGGGGCATTGTACTCTATAATGGGTCTAATGAGTGTCGAGTACTGGGGAACAATGGCCTCTTTTTTCCTGGATGAGAACCCTTTTATGATGAGGGGTGCCACGTAAAATGACTTCCTGACTACTGTGGCGATGTGACTATCAAAGGACAGACTACTGTCCACCTGGGTCCCAAGGTCTCTTATCACACATTCAGTGTTAAGTAGACTGCTGTCTATGTAGTAGTTCATGGGTACAGAGTTTTTACCAAAGGGGATGATAATGCACTTTTTGGCATTGAGCTTAAGGCCATGGCTCTGACACCAGGCGTCTGTCTCAGCGAGGTCCTTCTGTAGGATTTCCACATCATTTGGGGACTTGACTATGGTTCCTAGTTTGCAGTCATTTGCGAACTTCATTAGCCAGAGGCCTTTAGTGTTAGCCTGTACTTCAGAGAAGTAAATACCGAACAGGAGAGGTCCCAGGACTGAACCCTTTGGTACTCCACTTGTCACTGGTTTGAGGTCAGATTTGGAGTGTGCAACTTTTACAGTGTGGGTTCTGTCAGTGAGCCAGTTGGCAACCCATCATGTGATGTAGGGATTTATACCTAGTTTAGTGAGTGTAATTATATTTCCAGAATGGGGGATGGTGTCAAAAGCCTTGGCGAGGTCAAGATAGGCTGTGTGAACCACCTTACCCTCATCTATGGCTTTGGTGACTACCTCAAAGAAATCGATCAGGTTCAGGAGGCATGAACTGCCTTTCACTAACCCAAACTGAGTAAGATCCATAGTTTGGAGGTTATAAATGTCTTTGTTTATGTGTTCCATGATGATATGTTCCATGGCCTTGCAGACCAGGCTCATCAAGCTAATAGGGCAATAATTCCTGGGATCAGTGGTGGCTCCCCCTTTGTGGAGTGGGATAATTGTTGCTGTATGTCATTCAGTGGGCACAAAGCCTGATGTGAGGCTATGACTGAACATGGTGCTTAGGTGGGGAGCCAGTTCGTTCTGAAGTTCGTGTAAAATGGAGCTTGGGATGTTGTCCTGTCCCATGGATGCTGTGTTTTTGGCTTTAGAGAGTGCGGCTTTTACCTGCGTAGTTGTGATTACAGGGACACTGCATTCTTTATGTATAGATATGGGCCCTTTAGGGGCTGAGTGGGGGGCAAATTTAGCACTGAACCTATCTGCCAGGATGTTGGCAATATCAGTTGGTTCTGTAATTTTCATGCCGTTGTGCTATAACTCAGAGCAGATCTGGGTTTTGCCATTGAGATTCTTGACATAGCTATAGAATGCTTTGTGGTTGTCCTTAGAATCAGTGGCGATTTTGTTTTCGTAGTTAGCTTTGGAGGATCTTATATAGAATCTCAGCTTCTAACTGAGGCTGACCAGGGGAGCTCCTCCACTCATGGGATTTTACTCTCTTTTGCAACAATTTCTTCCTTCTGTTGTACAGTTTGTTTATGGCAGGGGTCCACCAGATTGGCTTCCTTTATTTGGAGGATAGCATCTTGGCTCTGTTTGGGATAGCACAATCCATGCACTCGTGTAAGTGCTTATAGAGGGCATTTGTGTAGGATTCAGCAGTTGTAACTCTATTGTCCATCTGCATGGGTGTCATGAAGTTCACCACTTTTGTCTTAAGAAGCATGAAGTTGGCTTTGGAGAAATGTTTTGCCGTGGTTTCCTTAATGGGGGGTGGGGGCGGGATGTGGATAGCAAGAGTGATTAGCTTATGGTCGGATCTGACCAACGAGGAGTTGACTTCAGGTATGGAACTCATGTTGGTAATGACTAGGTCTAGGATATTGTTGCCCCTAGTGGGGGTGTGGATAACTTGATCCAGGGCATTGGAGTTTATGAATTCCAGAAAGCGTTGTGTGAAGGAGTTTGTACATGAGTAGTTTTCCCAGTTAATGGTGGGGTAGTTGAAATCGACCATTATTAGGGTGTTTGGTTGAAGCCTAATATTTTCCAGTACATCAAGAAAAGAGGAGTGGGAATCTTGGGGCATGGTGGGGGATCTGTGGCAACCTACAATTTGGATTGCAGTTTTGCCCAGAGTTAGTTGCACTTGGATAACCTTGGATGCATTATGCTAAGCAACTAGCCTAGAGGTGTGGATATCCTGGTGTTCCGGTCCAGGTTACATGGTTGAAAAGTGTGGTATGAGTTATAGCCTGGTAGTGCAGGGGTGCTCTCTGGAGCCTTGAACCAGGTCTCAGTCACTGCACAGATATCAATGTTCAACATTTTAAGGAGTGCCTCGAGTGAGTGCATTTTGAGATTTATTCTTCTAGCATTGAGTAGCATTACCCTCAGTTTGTGCTTGCCTTTTCCTGTTACTGTGGTGAATTTGTCATTTGAACCTTGCCTAAAAAAGGCACTATAGGGGCGGCAAGAGCCTTAGCCAGTATCCGGAATCCCAGGGGCGACAGGTGCACGCCATCTCTGGCAAAGCATCGTGGTCTGTCGACCATGTCATCCCAAGCAGACAGATACTGGGTCCCCTTAGAATGACACCAGAAGCGTAGCCAATTGTTGAAGTCAATCATTTTGTCCTTGTACTACGGTATCATTCTGGGCGATGGCAGAATGCTTCTCAGGGCTAGGGTCATACCTGCTTGGGCTACAAGGTCGGAGAGCTCTTCCATGTCTCTTTTCATGTAGTCCAGGGAGGTACGTCTCGGGTCATTCACACCAACATGGACAATGACAGAGTCATATTTGTACTTGTTGTGGAGTGATCTGAGTGCGTGGGTTATGTGGCGGATCCTGGCACCTGACAGGCAGCTGACAGTAACCTTCTCCTTGTTTAGCCTGGTGAGTTGGACATCAGTGTACCTGACTATAGAGTCACCTATGACTAGTGTGTTGGATACGTTGTTTTGACTTATTGGCTGTGGTTGAGTGGCACCCTGAGTTTGTGGGCTATGTGTCATTTGGGTTGTGTTGGGGGGGTGGAAGTTGCTTGTGTTTCTGCTTTGGAGGTCTCTGTTGCTTGGGCAGATTATTATTGAGAGCCTCCGCAAATGTTTTTGTGTTTCTTTGTGTGGATTTTTGTGGTGTAGATTTAGTGAGACTATGTGGTAAGTGTGGTGTGGTGCAAGTATTTACCTTCTCCTCTTGAATGTCAAGTTCGGTCTTGGTTGGAGAGAGCTTTACCTCCAGTTTGGCTAGATAAGTGCATCTCTCACAGGTTGTAGTGTTGGGTGGTAGGAGGAGAGGGTTGTCTGTGTATGTGAGGCAATTTCTACATTGCCCTAAGATGCCCAGATTCATCAGATAAGAGAGAACACTGGGAGCTGATCCTTGGACATGTCTGAATAAAAAACTGTTTTCCTCTAGATAAGTGAGAAAAGTGTGTACAAGAGCTGTTTTTCTCTAAGCAAGTGAGAAAAGTAAGTGCAAAAACTGTTTTCCTCTAGGTAACGAGGAAGGTTTAGTGCTATAGTAATTAGTAGCTTATTTAGTGCTTACAACAAGTTCTGAACAAGTGCTGAGCACGAATAAGCAAATTCAAGTGCTAAAACTAAGAATCTCTTATCTGCTCTAGACTAGGTACAGGAAAGAAACAAGTGCAAATGCAGGCTTTCAAATCAGAAAGTTGAGAGAGATTGAAAAAATTGCTCAGACGGCTAATAACTACAATTTCTGGGCCAGAACCACTCCTTCTGTGGTAGACAGGTTACATAGCACCACTCCCACTGACAAGCTAGAAGGCTTCCCTAACTGTTTTTTTCTTTCCTAAAATTTCCTTAAATAGGGATAGAGAGTTCCTCTCTATCTCTATTTTAATTGCAACTTGAATCAATGGATGGGTAATCAGAAGTTCACCCCTTTTTACCTCCTATGTCTGTGATGGACAGAGGCAATCAGTAAATCCCTCCAATACATCAAATGTAAATCAAATTTATATGTCACATTTGGGTTGCATGTCTAGGTTTTTAAGGACTCTAGTGGTTGTTAGCCTAGTATGCACCCATGAGCCCCACTCTCTCTCTCTCTCTATATATATATATATATTATATATACGTGTGTGTGTGTGTGTGTACATATATATATCTATAGATATATATATATATATATATATTTATTTATTTATATATATATATTTATAGGTGCACTGCACTGATATTGACTGAGACACCCAAATCCCAACATTTACAAAGTCAACACTGAAAGATCAATTTTGCAAATGCTGACACATTACTACGCATGCACTAATTGAGAATCTCAGTACATACAAAAACTTTAGCTACAAAAATAGTTTAAAACATCAGTTTTTGCAGGGAAGCTGTACCCCTCTACCTGCTAATTATATATACTAACTCCGAGATTACACAATCTGTGGGAAAGAACATATTTCCCTACCTTGGAAATCATACGATCTTGCACACCTATTGATCCTCTGTTCAGTTGATCAAATTTTTTCAGCTAAACTGACATTGACCAAAGGTAGCAATGACCAAATTTAACACATCCATATATGGTTCTTTTGTGTATGATCAAACTTCTTTAATGCTGAATTAAAAACACCAACAAAAAAAAATGTGGGCATATAAAATAATGAAAACAAAAACATATTGGCTGCAATAATATTGAGAATGGAAAACCATGTCCTCTCCCGATTATCCCACTAAAACCCTCCATAACAGTAGCCTCAAATTCATCTGAATGGTGGCAGTGTTACAAGAAGCTTTTTAGGAAGATAAGGTGTACTATTAGGGTTGAGGGAAGGGGCAATGTTAGGGTTAGGGGTCCCCCTGCACCACCTTAGTAATGAGCGCTAACCCTAATGCTTCCCATTCCCTCAACCCTAACCCTACACCTCACATTCCTAACAAGCTGCCCATAACAATGCCGCTATGCAAGACACACTCAGACACACAAACACACAAAACAACACTACACCTATCCCCTAAGCCTGAACTTAACCCTAAAATACACATATTCACACAAAAGCATACAGCACCTATCCTTCACTCATATCTGACCCTAATCCTACCTAACTCTCATGCACGCACACACACACACACACACACACACACACACACACACACACACACACACACAGACTCACACATAGATATATTTATTTATTTATTTATTTATTTATTTATCGTAGTTTACATTTGTTTACCGGGAAAGTCCAACTGGATATATGTCCATTTTCAGCGGAGGCCATGGGAGAAAAGCTCCTGAAAGCAAAGTACAATACATTAGGAACAATAGAAACATTTAGAGATAAGTATAATATGCAGTTTTCAGTAGGGTTACAAACTTAGATAAAACATAGTAGACAACATCAAAATCATGCAGCTTAGGTTTCAGACAATAATACACCCAACTATGGTTTAAGTCCAATCAAAAATTCATACACTTATTAGAGAATATGACTGAAATGAGAGAGAGTTTGCAGGAACAGCGGGTGGTGATAGGCATATAGATAGCTAGATGGGTGTTCTGCTGTTGGTTGATCAACAGTTCCCTGTGTTGGGGGATGTGCCCTTTCTTTGGGGATTTTGCAGTGTTGTAATTACCATATATATAATTAGCAAGGGGTGTTAATCTTTGAAATATGTGAGCAAGTGTGTCAACATTGAGTTGTCAGAGTTAATGTGGCACAACATTATATATATATATATATATATATATATATATATATATATTTATTTATTTATTTATAGGTGCACTGATATTGACTGAGACACCCAAATCCCAACATTTACAAAGTCAATACTGAAAGATCAATTTTACAAATGCTGACACATTACTACGCATGCACTAATTGAGAATCTCAGTGCATACAAAAACTTTAGCTACAAAAATAGTTTAAAACATCAGTTTTTGCAGGGAATCTGTACCCCTCTACCTGCTAATTATATATACTAACTCTGAGATTACACAATCTGTGGGAAAGAACATATTTCCCTAGCTTGGAAATCATACGATCTTGCACACCTATTGATCCTCTGTTCAGTTGATCAAATTTTTTCAGCTAAACTGATGTTGACCAAAGGTAGCAATGACCAAATTTAACACATCCATATATGGTTCTTTTGTGTATGATCAAACTTCTTTAATGCTGAATTAAAAATACCAACAAAAAAAAATGTGGGCATATAAAATAATGAAAACAAAAACATATTGACTGCAATAATATTGAGAATGGAAAACTCTGTCCTCTCCCGATTATCCCACTAAAACCCTCCATAACAGTAGCCTCAAATTCATCTGAATGGTGGCAGTGTTACAGGAAGCTTTTTAGGAACATAACTTGTACTATTAGGGTTGAGCGGAAGGGGCAATGTTAGGGGTCCCCCTGCACCACCTTAGTAATGAGTGCTAACCCTAATGCTGCCCATTCCCTCAACCCTAACCCTACACCTCACATTCCTAAAAAGCTTCCCATAACAATGCCGCTATGCAAGACGCACTCAGACACACAAACACACAAAACAACACTACACCTATCCCCAAAGCCTGAACTTAACCCTAAAATACACAAATTCACACAAAAGCGTACAGCACCTATCCTTCACTCATATCTGACCCTAATCCTAACTCACACACACACACACACACACACACACACACACACACACACACACACACACACACACACACTCACACATAGATAGATTTATTTATTTATTTATTGTAGTTTACATTTGTTTACCGGGAAAGTCCCATTGGATATATGCCCATTTTCGGCGGAGGCCCGGGGAGAAAAGCTCCAGAAAGCAGAGTGCAATACATTAGGAACAATAGAAACATTTAGAAATAAGTATAATATGCAGTTTTCAGTAGGGTTACAAACTTAGATAAAACATAGTAGACAACATCAAAATCATACAGCTTAAGTTTCAGACAATAATACACCCAGTTATGGTTTAAGTCCCATCAAAAATTCATACACTTATTAGAGTATATGATTGAAATGCTTAGGGAGAGTTTGCAGGAACAGCGGGTGGTGATAGATAGGCATATAGATAGCTAGATGGGTGTTCTGCTGTTGGTTGATCAACAGTTCCCTGTGTTGGGGGATGTGCCCTTTCTTTGGGGATTTTGCAGTGTTGTAATTACCATATATATAATTAGCAAGGGGTGTTAATCTTTGAAATATGTGAGCAAGTGTGTCAACATTGAGTTGTCAGAGTTAATGTGGCACAACATTGGCATCATCAACATTTAGTAGATTTGATCTGGATTTCTAGATCTATTTATACGCACACGAATACACATACACACACACACACACACACACGCACACACATATACATATATGTGTGTGTGTGTGTGTGTGTGTGTGTGTGTGTGTGTCCATAGTCACAGAGTTATCAGCACAGGAGGGCTTCCTAGATTGTGTACTCTTTACCATTTCTTTTCTGTTTGAGATTTATTTACCATTTCTGCAGACACTGATAAATATATAAACTTCACTCTGTCTGAATTTAATGCCTTTATCTGTTCATTTATATTATGCTCAAGTTCATCAACATCCATTACCATATTTCTCTGCTGTTCTGTTTTATTGATGAATTGTTATTTTTGTGAAGAAATATTTCCTCACATTACTTCTCCAGGTGACCCATTAAATATCATGTTTCAGTGCAGAGGATTTTCAAATTCATTTGTAATAAACTGCAGGCTGAAAGTTTCAAAAGTTTCTGATGTACTGCAGCTAAGTTCAGTGTACAATGATGGCAGCAGAAAACATTTAAAAAGCCTACAACATCTAGACAACTATTTTGTACTTATTTACTATACATTTATATTAAGGTTTTGTGAAAAAGAAGACTTTGTGATATCAATAAACCCCTTGATTGCCTACTTGTAGTCAGGGGATAACATAATGCCAGTGACGATGATAACTGGCAACCTTGTTAACCAGATATAGCTACAAAAGGCATACAAACAGGCATACATGGATAGACAGAGAGATTAATAGCCATTTCAGTGCACATTCTGTGTTAATTGAGTAAATGCATTAGGTTCAAGTATCTACATGAATTACGGAGTGTAAGGGAACTTTAGTGTGGTTCTCAAGCTTCATTGCACATACGTCATGGAAGTCTTGTATAAACTTAAGCATAATTACACTTTTATTTCTGCAGCTGTTACTTGCAACAAATATTAGGGTATGCAGTTATAAAAATTGCTTTTAGTACACCCTACAAATGGCCATCCAAGTGGTTGAAGTTAGAGAAATGCTGTATTAAGTTGTGCTTGATTATCATGAATGAAAGAGTGAAGGAAGTTGCTCATGCCATATGATAGAGCATGTGGTATCTTTGGAGCACTAGAAGCTGTGCTTTTTATCTTGTAAGTAATTTCTTTAATTTTCTTTACTCAAAATGCAAACAAATTGTCTTGTAATACTGACAACAAATTCACCCAAAGGTTGAAGATAACTGGTAAAAGTTAGAATAATCCACAAAAAATATAGTATCCAACGTTTTATTCGGTGAGCGCTTTCACAACGTTCAACATTCCTCTTTACAGACCCTGATGAAGCAATGTTGAATGTTGCGAAAGTGCTCACCGAATAAAAAGTTGGATACTTTATTTCTTGTGGATTATTCTCATTTTTACCAGTTATCTTCAGCCTTTGAGTGAATTTGTTGTCGGTTTGAACTGTTGGAACATCGCTTGTGGGTTTACTGGGAAGATTTATTACTAAAACTTTGTCTTTTAATACTGTTAATCTAGCCATGGAACTATATTACAAAGATAATATGTATTGTCTAACTTGATTAGATTGATTTGCCTGTGCAAAGGAAAATACATTGTTGCTTTGGTGGTGTATGTATTCAGCTAATACCTTAATGCTAATATCGTTGTTTTCTTATATTTTAACTATGCTGGCAAAGTAGAATTTGCATTTGATTTTTTCATCCTATGTTGTTAAATATTGTAAGAATATATAATATGCATAACTTAAGCAATAGTTGTAAACAGAACTGAAATGACTAAAACCTGTCTTTTATCCTCTACAATAGCTCTGATGCAACTCTTCTCATATTTGTCTACAGAAGCTTTACATAGTTGCACATTATTGACTTTGTCTTACGTTCTTAAAAATAGCTTCTGCAGCATTCATTCATCCAGTCTTGTTTGAATGCAGTTGGACTTTTATCTCATAACATTACTCCACAATATAAAATCTATGCTAGATTTGGGTCTAAACTTTTACATTTCAGTTTCATAATATATCGACTAACACAAAAAGCTTGCCTTGAAATGAAGACAATGTACTTCATTTATATTAACCAGGTTGTTTTATTCCAGTTCAAAGTAACAAGGATCAAGGATCTTCAAAACCAAGAAAACCAGTATCTGATCCAGGTGTCACAGCCCTTGGTAACTGCGATGGTTTACTTTAATTTTTAAAACAAAGTGCAGTTTTATCTTAACTATAATTTATTCTCTTTGCAGGACTGAAACAAGCATTTAAATTTTAATTGTTTGTGCCATATTATACAAATCAAGATATCTGTCTAGCAAAAGCCAAGTAAGATAGAAACAAGCAAGTTTGTGTTCTCTAAGATTTATTTTGCAACCTCTTCAATGGTGCAGTGTAATTAGAGTATATTTTCTCTGCCATACTTTTTGATCACGCATTTTGATTTTATTTTCTGTACATGCATTTAGGATGTCATGTTACTCCTGTTTCAGTTATAATAACAAACAGTAAGCAGTTCTCCTGAAGCGAAGATTTAGGGGATTGAGAAAACTAGACACACACACACACACACACACACACACACACACACACACACACACACACACACACACACACACACAAATATAGTCTGTGTGATAGAAAACAAAATGAAAATACAGATAGATTTTCATTATTTTCTTTATAAATGTTCAGCATTAAGCAATGTAATGTAGTACTAATATTCAGGGGAATAGCCAAGACTTTTGGAATTGTAAACCAACTTTTATACCAAAGTAAGCTACCATCCAGAATGAGTACTCCAACAACTGTCTCCCCAGCCCACACATTTCATGTTTCCAGCAAGCATGATTTATTTGGTGCTGTTAATTTAGCTAAATGGAAATTGAAAAATAAATTAAGGGGCAAATAGGAGGGCCTACTTAGTCAGGATCCCATGTAAATAAGTATGCATTCTACACTGTTACATATTTGGAACATCAATGGCCATTTTTCCTGCTAAAGTATTCCCTATTACAATTAGCAGATATCAATACAGCAGACATGTTCACGTTTCATCATTATTAGAATCATCATTATGCCGTAAATGAATTTCAATACAGAAATAGCCATTCAGCACTCCATATAGAGTATAGTTATTCATGTCATATGTAAAAACTTGCTGTGATTGCAGTAATAAAAACAACCACTAAAACCAGCTTCTCAGACTTAAGTTGAGATATTTTTTTAAAGAAAGGACATAAAATTATTTTTTGTGAAAAAAATGTTTGGAAGTAAGAAAAATAACACTGCCGTGAATACATTACGCTGTTCAAGTCATTACACATTTTTTTTTACAGTTCAGTGCAGTATGACCTCTTTTCAGTCAACAAAACACTGTTTATACCAGTTTTTCCATTCAGTTTTCTTTCACATGCAGGAAGAGGCAATTCTTTTAATTTCTGTTTTACAGAACAGCACCTTCTATTCCTTTCCCTTTTTCATGGACATCCTCCAGACTGCCTTCACCATTCAGAAGTAGTTCCCTGGAGACTCCTTCTGAATGCTGTGTGGACCTAGAGGTCATAAATCTGCTATATCAAGAAGTACTGACCATGATATAGCCAGAGAGGCAGCTGTGTCTTATTAGTTATCATAGAGAAGGTCTGTCTATTTTGCTTGCATGTCTTGTCCTAGTAAATCTGCATTTCCCATCAGTGATGCACCCTCTTGTAATAGCAACCCCAAGAAGTGTAAAACTTTTTAATATAATACTGTTTACAAAGCTCAGCAGTCAGTAAGTCACACAGGATGAAAGCATAGTAACAGTAAAAATTAGGACAACCAAGAAAGTAATATCAGGTCCTTTTAGAATGCACAGTTGCCACTCTTTCAGTTTCTAGAGAGTAAAAGAGTTACATACATCTAATAGTATTCTGTAATGAAAAATCTGTACAGATTGTAACACACACACACACACACACACACACACACACACACACACACACACACACACACACACACACACACATTGGTTTAAAGAAAAATTAATGCTTCTAAACTCTAGCAATAGCAAACCATTCACAATTAAGCTCCCATATAAAACTAAAAGCTGTGTCTTTATCATAAGGACATAATTTAAAAAAATGCTGAGAGCATTCTGGTATATTATTTAGTGTATTTGGATATATTATTTAGAGTTGTATATATCTGGCTGAAGCAATCATCAAAAAACATATTCTTTAAACCTTTAATACATGGTATATTACATATTGCTCACCAGACCCCCTGCTTTGTTGACCCTCCCTTACCACATATCCTCATCACATTCTACAGTGCTTACACATTAGCTAGGCAGTAAGAGCAGCCTATTAGCTTTCTTGGGCTGCTTTTAGTCACTTTAGCAGGATCAATAGCTTTGTCTTGATCATTCAGTCACAGCCTCTCTTAAACATGGCAATAGCCATGGCAGTCTATTTCTTCTTCTGCCTGCCGAATGCCATCTCCTACCAAAAGCTTGATATCCATTATACATATCTCAGATACTGTTTCCACCTTTTTCATGAGCCAGTAGAAAGCGACTGTAAGTTATCACCAAGCTACACTCCTCTTTCAATTCTCTTAGTCGTTTGGCCTTTTAGATGAACTGTTTATTGCTCAGTCTGCCTATTGGGCCTCCTATGGGAAAGCTTTTTCTGACAAATTTATAAGTCCCCACGTGGTCTGCTTAGCCCACTCAGTAGTTGCCTTGTGAGAAGAACTGGCAGTACTTTTTCAGCCATCTGCAGAGTGGTATAGTTTCAGGCACATCATAGATTGTTTTAGTCTTCTATACCTAGGATCTACTACCCACCCAATGACTGCATATGCTCATTCTGCCTGCAAGGCCTCCTCTTTGAAAAGGAGGAGTTCCTTTTGGCACTGCTAGAAGGTTTAGTAGATCTACTTTTGACATAAAAAATGAGACCTCATAGTGAAGTCTGGGGTGACCTGCTGGGCCATCTCTGTGATAGGAAAGTGTGCCAATTACCCTTCAGAAACTCTCATCTTTTCAGAAGCAAATTCTTCTTTAGATTATATAATGAGATGTTAATTTTCCCTATAATTTTGTTCTCATGTTCAAGTGTAAGTTTTAATCTCTTCTTTATTTATTTTAAATTTTTTTGTAATTTTGCAACAGTTGATGTTAAGTTGTCATTCTCGCTTTCATTCTTGCTGGATGGTTCGGAGCCGATCCTCGGCTCTGACTCGGCCTATACTATAGCTCGAGAGCTATTTTTACCGGCTCGAGGTAGCCCTATATCCCACAATACCATGCGCTAACTCCCCAAATCTCGTTTGCTGCTTCGCTGCGAGGTTGCGTTTTTACCGGCTCAGGTCAGTTAAGAACTTTTTGTGTAGTTTTTAGGTATAACTTTAGATTTCCCTATCTAATTATATTCCCCGCTGTATTACCTAATCCTTAAATCTTATTAGCTTAAAATTTGTTAAGCCCTTCCCCCCCCTTTTTTAGTCAAACTTATAGAGGGGCCTTTGGGCCTTAGTTTTTCTATAGTTTTTCCTATAGTTCCATTTTTTAGTGTGTGTGTGAGTCAGTCCTTTAACCTCTCTCCTTCTCTTAGAGTTTGAATGTGAGTTGTGAGTGCTGACTGTGTTGACTCTTAGTGTCCACCATAATGTCTAAAGACACTAAGATTTCAGGATTCAAGAAGTGTGACTCGTGCTGCCAGAAGATGTCTCTGACAGACAGTCACACTTCTTGTGTTCATTTTTTAGGACCCTTGCACCTGCAGGACTCCTGTTCTGTGTGTCACGGATTTAGTTCAAGAGTCCTGCAGGAGCGCCATAATAAGTTGATTTTAAGGGGCTTATTGAAGCCCGACAACTCCCCGTCTAAGTCTGGCTCGGGGAAGTCGCCCAAGCCCGCCAAACCCTAGGCTCCAGCTTCTGAGTCGACGGCTGGCGGAACCGAAAGTGCTCCAACATCGGCTCCGGCCGGATCCGATGCGAGCAAGACTTTGCCCACTCCGAAACCCTTTTCGGAGCCGACAACAGCGCACAAGCACTCTAGATCGCCCTCAGTAGAGTCCGTTCGATCGGCTCCAGCATCACCCTTACTGTCGGAATGGAGTCATAGGACTCATTCTTCCAGGTCTTCCAGGCTGTCTGACCATGATATTGAGAGGGTGGTCAGTAGACTCCTCAAGTCCCAGACACTGGCCCAAATAATCCAGAGCCCATCTCATCAGACTGTGGCTCCCTCGGTACCACTTTCGATTCCTCCTCTGACTCTTCAGTTGAGTTCAGAGCCGGAGTTTGTCGGAACTGGGACCTTACCCACGTCAGAGCCGATACTACCAGCTTTGGCTCCGACGTCGTTGGCTCTGACCTCTTCATTGGTGCCATCCGTGGAGAGGTCCGGGCGCTAAGACTCCATCGTCGGCTCCGAGGGGGCAAGTGGCATCGGACCCTTGTCCGACCCCGTTCTCCCTCTCGGAGCATCGGCTCTGGTTAGCTTGGCCCCGACATCATTCTTGGAGCCTTCCCTGTCGGCACCGGGAGTGGTCCTGGTATCCTCAGAGCCAGGGTTGTCTTCAGTGCCTGATAGGGGAGCCTTTGAGGTGATGAGGAGCGTGCTGGATCCGGTGTCCGCTCCAAGGTTGGTTCCTTCAGCTCCTCCCTCTACAGTGCCTGTTACAGTCTCTGGTCATCCTCTTGAAACTGATAGCAGAGATCCAAAGTGCAGGGTACCCACTTTGGGTGTCTCTTCCTCGTCCGAGGCCTCCCCTGAAGTTTCAGGGGAACCCCCTAGGAAAAGAAAGTGCAAGAGGAAGCACGTGGACTCCCCCGAGTCTCTCACTTTGGACACTGACTTGGATGAGTCGGAGGGTTCCCCGAGATCCCCCTCTGAGGATGTCTCCTTTTCAGACATCCTAGAGATCCTAAAACAGAGGGGGAATAGGTCCACACTCAAACCCTCCGAGGACGAGTCAGTTTACCTTGACGCTTTTGGGTCTCGCCCTTCCACCTCCTGGGTGTCCCCCTCCTTTCGACCCACTGATGGAAGTAGTGGCCAGAAAGGCATGAGCAGCTCCTGACTCGATGGAACCTACCCCTAGGGGGCCTTCTAAATTTATTTCTGCTCCGGTAGACAAACCATTTCTGACCAAGGGTGTCTTGGTAGATGCTATGGTGGTAGCAGCCGCCACTAAGAAGGAATTAGCTGATCCTTCTGTACCTGTTCATCCTTCTAACAAAGACTCTAGGACTATGGACAGGTACGGTAAGCGGACAGTTGCTTCAGCGACCTCTGCCATGCGGTCTCTGAACTATTTATGTCATTTCACCCGCCTTCAGAGAGATTTGCTCAAAGAACTGGGTGAAACCATACAGGATCCTTCTGCTGCGGTGTATCAGGACAAGATTAACTCCCAGCTGGCTACCCCGAATTCCATTGCCAACTCCTCCATGCAGCTTATCTCTTATGCAGCCTATGGAGCGAGTAGGGCTGCAGGCACAGGTGTTGCATTGAGACATCACGCCTGGATGCGACTCTGTAATTTTGCTGATCCCTTCAAGGCGTCCTTCACCAACACTCCCTTTGATGGTTCAGAGTTGTTTGGTCCTCAGGTGAAGACTACCCTCACCAGGTGTGAGCAAGATGGTAAGACTCTCTGCCATGGGAGTCCACTTTTCCACACCATCTAGACCATACCCTAAAGGTCAGAAGGGTGGAAAGATGTAGTTCCGCAAACCACAGGGAGTCACGCCTGCCGCACGTGGTGAATTTCCCCCCAGAGGCAGAGGGGGGAATAATAATAGATGCCGCCCCAGGGGTAGAGGGGGTCCACAGAACCGGGGTTCCAGGGATTCCTTCCCTGACCAACCCTTTCAGCATCCCTGAGAAGCTGCCTGACTGTCCACCTTCTGAGGCAGTCGGGGGAAGATTATCGCTGTACCCGGAAGCCTGGCAATCCCTCTCTCAAGACAAATGGGTACAGTCGATCATATCCGAGGGTTACAAAATCCCCTTCATTTCCCCTTCGATCCAATCGCCGAGACTCCTCCCAGACGTACCACCCACACAAAGGGGTCAGGCACAGCTAGAGATAAAAACGCTGTTAGAAGAAAAGAGTCATCCAAGCAGTTTCAGCAGACCAGCTAGTATCCGGAATTCACTCCAGGTTCTTTTTGGTACCAAAAAAGACAGGAGATTGGAGACCCATTTTGGACCTCAGCAGACTGAACAAATCTGTGCAGAAGACAAAATTTTGGATGGTAACACTGCAGTCCATTCTGCCCTTCTTGGGAAGAGACAACTGGATGTGCTCGTTAGACCTTCAGGATGCGTACTATCATGTAAAGATACACAGGCATTCCAGGAGGTTTCTCCGCTTCCGGCTGGGAGCCAGTCATTTCCAATTCAGAGCCCTGCCCTTTGGTCTCACCACAGCCCCCTGGGTGTTCACCAAATGTTTGGCAGTGGTCATGGCTCATCTGAGACAAAAAGGATTCCAGGTGTTTCCATATTTAGAAGACTGGCTCATTACCGCTACCTCCAAGCAGCATCTTATCATAGCCAGGGATTACACCATTCGCATTTGCAACAAACTAGGTATTTCCATAAATTTCGCAAAATCCTCCTTGTCGCCTTGTCAATGTATAAACTTCATAGGCGCCATGTTAAACACCACAGAAATGTCTGCAACATTACCACCTCAGAGAATGACAGACATACGGCGGAATGTTCAGCTTCTGTTTCAGTCCAACAGAATTCAGGTCAAGTTAGTACTGAAAACATTAGGCCTCATGGCAGCGGCGATTCTCCTTCTCCCCTTAGCCTGCTTCCACATGAGAATTCTCCAGTGGATGCTTTTTTCTCAGTGGCCCTTTCAACGGCTCCCAATGACTCACTACATTCTGATAACCCCAACTTGCAAAAAACACCTCTCTTGGTGGATGGTCTCCCCTCAACTTCTTCAGGGCAGACCCTTTGTTCTTCCCCCTCCAGTTGCCACGGTGACAACGGATGCCTCCCTGATCGGGTGGGGGGCACTATCAGGGCAGGACTGTCCAGGGCACATGGCAACAATTAGAATGCTACCTGCACATAAATGTCCTGGAGATGAGAGCAGTGTTTTTATCGTTGCAAGCCCTTCAGGACTCTCTTCCCATGGGGACTATAGCAGTTCAAACGGACAATATGTCTGTAGTGTGGTACATAAACAAGTAGGGCAGAACAAAGTCCTACCCCCTATGTCGAGAAGCACTCAGACTTTGGCAGTGGGCGATTTCCTCTCAGCGATTTCTGATAGCAACGCACATCCCCAGGAGGTCCAACGTCATAGCAGACAGACTGAGCAGAACAATTCTCATGCCTCACGAGTGGTCTCTAAATCAAGCGGTAGCAGAGAGAATTTTCCAGAAGTGGGGCCAGCCTTGCTGCGACCTTTTCGAAACACCTCAAAACAGCAAGTGCCTCGACTTCTTCACACTCTTCCCTCTACCAGGCCATCCCCCCAGAGACGCTCTTGTCCACGATTGGCCTTGGGGTCTTCTATACGCTTTTCTCCCTTTTCCTTTGATTCTGCAGTTAATTCAGAAAGCAACCGCATTGATATCCAAAATGATCCTCATTGCCCCATACTGGCCTCGGCAAGTATGGTTTCCATTCCTGCACCGTCATCTACTAGAACAGCCCTGGCCTCTGGAACCATTTCCAGACCTTTTGACCCATCTGACGGGCAAGCTGCACCAGTCTCTTCACTCCCTCAACCTCACAGCTTGGTTGCTCCACTTCCAACCTTAGCCAGGCTTCCCTTTATTTCTCTTCCTGTCCGTGATATCATTCTTGCCTCCCATAAGTCCAATACTAGGAAGACTTATGCGAGTAAATGGAAGCGTTTTTCATTTTGGGCAGAAGCTAGGTCCTTAGATCATTTTAATGCACCAATTCATAAAGTTCTAGATTTTCTAGTGGAGCTTTTTCATTCAGGGTCGTCGTCGGTCACTATCAAAGTACAACTAGTGGCCATTGCCAACTTTCATGTAGGGCTCTCGGAAACCAATATTATGTCACATAAGCTTTCCTCAAGGGCATCTTCTTGCTCAGACCTCCCATTAAGGATCCCCCTCTACAATGGGATCTAAATTTAGTGTTAACTTCATTAATTCTCCCTCCCTTTGAGCCTACAGCTTCTTGTTCCCTCAAGCTTCTCTCTTGGAAAACTCTATTTTTGGTGGCTATAACATTTGCCAGAAGGGTGTCAGAACTTCAGGCCTTGTCTGTCCGTCCCCCTTATTTGGTTTTTGATAATGACAGGGTAGCTCTCAGAACGAATCCTTCCTTCCTACCAAAAGTCTTGTCTGAATCAAATCTGAACCACACTATTGACTTGCCTGTTTTCTTCCCAAATTATTCAAATAGGGCTGAACAGAAACTACATTCCTTGGATGTTCATCGTCAACTGCGGTATTATCTAGACAGGACAAAACAATTCAGAAAGTCAGAACAACTCTTCCTCTCTTATGCTGAAGGAAAGAAAGGACTTCCGGTATCAAAAGTAACTCTTTCCAGATGGTTAGCATCCATCATTACCTTTGTCTACGAGTTGAGACACAAACAACTTCCTTCAAGACCTAAGGCTCATTCAACCAGGGCACTATCAATCTCAACCGCCTTTCAAGCAAGGTTACCATTAGATGCCATTTGTGCAGCTGCTACATGGGCTTCTCAACATACTTTTATTACCCATTACAAACTTGATATAGCCTCCAGAAATAGAGCTGACTTTGGTTCCACTGTACTCAGGAGTCTGTTCCGTTGAGCCACCCAGGACCAAGGTGCTAGGGACGCTGTCCCATCCAGCAAGAATGAAGGCAAGAATGACAACTTAACATTAAGAAGTTATGTACCTACCATAACGTTCCATGTTAGTTGTCTTCTTCTCGCCTTCTTTCTTGTGTCCCTCCCTCCTGCCCCCTAGCCTGGACAGACTTGAAGGTCTCTGAGTCCTTCTCTTTCATGATACATAGTTATTCAGGGTTATCCGTATCATGAGTATTACCAGCAGGAAGACCATATCTTTATATAAAGGCTTATTTTTTGGTAACAATAAAACTATACTATGTGTTAGCTGCCAACGAGATCTGGGGAGTTAGCGCATGGTATTGTGGGATATGGGGCTGCCTCGAGACGGTAAAAATAGCTCTCGAGCTATAGTATAGGCCGGCTCCGAACCATCCAGCAAGAAAGAAGGCGAGAAGAACACAACTAACATGGAACGTTATGGTAGGTACATAACTTCTTATTATGCATCCACATTTTTAGATAATTGCACAAAGTAAATCCTTAACTCAGTTCCTGGGCTTTCACTCTTCCAGTGCTTTTGTGCTAATCTGTTTTTTCCTCTCCCCATTGTATCATTTTTAATATCCGTTTGTCATCTTTGCTGCCACTTTCTTCTTATGCAAATTGTGTTACCTTTCTTGCCACACTTTCACACGTATATCCATTCTTTTTGCTTTGTTGGGGGATGGGGGGATTCTACCTCTGATTTCCCTTAGCCATTCTCTTATTTTAGGTTAACACTGCACCTCTATTCATAGATTCCTTCATTTAGATATTGTTCTGTAAATTTGCATCTTGTTGTTTGTCTTTCGGCTTTTCCTGGTTAGGGGTCGCCACAGCAAAACTCCGGTCCGCTAATGATTGGCAGTTGGATTTTATGGTGTTGACTTGCCAGCCTGACGCCCAACCTTCAACAAAGGCACGCCCATTCAACGCATGTCTTTCGAACACCCACTCGACCACGGGGAGGACATGCAGACTCCACACAGAAGGCACTCCCAACCCAAGCCGAGAATCGAACGGGAGAACCTCTTGCTGTGAGGCAATAACACTAGCGCTGCACCACTGCAGACGTTCTGTAAATTTGCATCTAAGTTTTAAAATATCTCTTACCCTATATATAACCACTTTATTACTCACTCTGTTATTATTTAGCGACATTCTATTTCTTATCCATTGAAATTCTTCATCACACCCTAGCTGGAACTCTAGTATCTTACACAAGTATGCAGTATCTTGTATATTGAACGTTAGCTGTTAATTCCAAATGTCAAAAATAAAAACGATCACCTTCCAGGGCTTTGAAGTGCAAACCAAAACTA
The DNA here is from genome assembly GCF_019279795.1 of Protopterus annectens. Lineage (NCBI taxonomy): Eukaryota > Metazoa > Chordata > Ceratodontiformes > Protopteridae > Protopterus > Protopterus annectens. The sequence goes on from NC_056735.1 coordinate 1,820,194,748, forward strand.
AAAAAAAAAAAAAAACACTATGTTTTCATTGCTATAAGTTTTGTTCCATGTGATTTTTATTCCCTTTGTATTTAAATGCTTTCAACATTTCTTATCAGTTCTGAAGTTCATGTTTACTTGTAAGTAAAAGTGATAAAGCTAAAGTTCTATATTAAATATGTATTGATTTCCAAACTGAAGATGCATTTTTGTTTAATTCCAGATGTTAGATCATTTACTTTTGATCCCAGCACAATACATTACATGGTTAGTGCCTGAATGGGCACTTACATGCACCTTCTTAGCTTTAATAAAGTTAAATCTAACCCAGATTATTTTGCTACGCTTATGCAGCATTCTCTCCATTTGACTAATTTTGGCTCACTATGGTCTAACCTCCATCTATTCATGCAAAAGTGTTGCATTCAAATGAATATCTAACAACTGTGTCAGTCTAGTTAGCAAAATAGGCTTAGTTAAGGTCTAGATCACTTTTCACTCACCATGCATTCTTCCAAGCTCTGAAATTTCAGGGTGGGTGCCCCTCTCACCCCATTATTGGAAATCACTACCTGTCTTTTCAGGATGACAGACATTGAAACAGACTAAAAGGTGGTGCTATCCTATTAATCTGCAAAGATCTGTAGGTCACCCATTTAGGTAATTTAGGATCCCTGAATGCTCTGTACTTGCCTAGATTTTGACTAGCTTATTCCATTGTTAATGTCTTTGTCTAGTGCTATCACTATTCACTTATGGATTTCACTTCCTTATTATAAAATTTCTCATTGTTGTTCAAAAGGAGATCTGATGTTGTTAATCTTCTTTTCATTCATCACTAATGGGTTTGGTTTCGAGCCCTTGGAAACGAGTCAGCCTTTTTACCAAGCTCGCGCCAGCCAAAAAACTCTCGAGCTAAGTCTATACCCAGAATGCCCTTCTCCCTGTTACCTCAGATCTTGTTTGTCGCATAGCCATAAAGCCGCGTTTCAGCCGAGCTCTCAACTAAGTGAAACTTTTTTGATATTTGTGTGAAAAATGTTGGATATCTTCATATTTTATTAAGCAATTAGTTTTTCTAGTGTCTTTTCTTCTGTCTGACTTTTCCTGTCTACCAGTAGTTACCTTTGGTACACTTTCAAGTACCATTGTTGGTACAGTCTTCCTTCCTTACCCTTGTGGTATTTCTTCAATACAATAGCTGGTATTGGTCAACCTATTAGCTGTCTTTTATTCAGGTGTTTCCTTTCCTTTCTCTATCATACCAGTGTATTGTTATATTTGTGACTTTTTTGAATGGAGTTGACTTTGATTATACTTGGATTATTACATTTGGCCTGTGGTGTTTTTTTCTCTATCAAGATGTCGGATAAGAAGGGTACTTCAGGTTTTAAGCATTGTACTTCATGTAAGGGCAAGTTACCTAACAGTGATTTTCATGATGACTGTGTTTGGGAGTGTCCCACTTTCAGTGCAATCTCCATTTGACATTTGTCAGAGTTTCAGTCAATGCACTTTCAATCAGTGCAAAAATAAACTCATTCTGAAAGGGTTACTCAATTCTCCCTTCTCAGTGGCCATTTCTGCGATGGAGGTCTCAACCCCTCCTTCTAAGGACAAAAAGAGATCCCACTCTGTTCCTTCTTCACCATCGGGTAATCAGAGCAAGCCTGGGAAATCAAAGGTCCCAAAGTTATCTTCAGAGCATAAATCATCCCCCTTGGCTCAGTCTTCTTCGTCTCTGACATCTTAAAACCATTGATACCAGCACCCATTTTGGCACCGGTCCTGCCTCTGGCACCAGTCATAGAACTTACTATGCTTATTTCAACTTTGGCACCTGTGGCCACTTTGGCTTAGAACACACCTTCGACTACATCATTAGTTTCCATTTTGGAACCTACCGTTTCAGCTCCGAGTGCCACTTCAGCACAGAGCATTGTACTGACCTCACTGGATTTGACCCCTTTACTTCTAGTCCCAAAACTAGAGACTTCAGTGCTGGCAGACCTTGCACAACAGACCTGATACTTCCCCCTCTGTAGAGCCATTTCTCGGTCAAGCGTATAGCCCCTTCATTGAACGTCTTGACTTGCCGTCCGGAGTATCCCCTAGATCCAGCAGGAGACTTTCTGAACATGGCACAGTGCGTCTTGTAGACCAGCTGTTGTTTGCCAGGGGGATCCACTCACTTTCTAAGATCCATCCACCTGCAGGACTTGGTTGCCTTATCCACAGACTCCATCTTACACTCCTCCTTCGATCACCTCAGTTCTGATGCCTTCTGCTCTGACATCTTTCTTGGAATCCATCACCTCAGCATCTATGGTGCATCTCACGCCAGCTCCAAGTTTGTCCCTTTGGTCTTTGGTTCCCGCTGAACAGGCCCTTCCTCAGTATGAGGAATGGGGGACGGGCACATTGGCCCAGGATCCTCCTCTCTCCTCGGTTCCATCCTCGGTACTAATAGCCCCATCCGTGCTGATCCTGCTTGAGGCTCCATCAGTGAGACAGGTTTGTTGGAGCGGGGTGCAACCCCAGCCCTGAGGTTGTCTTTCTCGGTTCCAGGCTCCCATCCCACTTCGGGCGGGCCTGCCTTCCATGTGATGGAGGGGGCTCCAGCTTTTGGCACCACTCCTTCGATGTCGGAACCCCAGTTTTCACCCCCTGAGCTACAGCTGTCACAGACCACCCCTCCAGGACACCAGGCAGAGAAGCCGCAAGACACCCCTGTTCAGGATACCTGCTATTCCAGTTCCTCAGAGACCCCCACTGAGGAGCCTTCTTGAAAGAAGACGATCAAGAGGAAGCCCATGGACTCACCTGAGGAGTCCTTATCGGAAGACACAGATTATGATGATGGTGAACGGTCCCCACGGTCACCTCCTGATGATGTCTCCTTTGGAGACATCCTGGAAATGTTAAAGCAGAGAGGTGACTGGAAGCCCTCCAACCCTTCGTCTGAGGAGTCCATGTTCCTGCAGGCTTTTCACACTCAGACTTCTACTTCTTGGGTGACCCTGTTTGCTGACGAGCTTGTCCAGCTCATCGTGCAGCATGCTTGGAAGAATCCTGATTCCATTGAGGTGATCCCTCAGAGACTAGACAAAATTCTTTCCCCTCCCGAGGAGAATCCACATTTGTCCAAAGGGTTACCAGTTGATGCTATGGTAGAGGCGGCGGCCACAAAAAAGTACTTGGCTAAAGAAAGTCCCTCTATCCACCCACCCAACGGGGAGTCCTGCATGGTGGACAGACTTGGAAAGCATGTAGCATCCTTTTGGCTCCATGCTGAATATCCTTCCCCCCATGATGGCCAAGATTTCAGGTAGTAGGGGACTCTCTCCTCATTAGGTTGCAGACAAAATATCCTGCTTCAGATTTGTGTTATGTGTATAACATACCATCTTCCATCTGAAATTCATGTATTCATTGTCTCTATCCCTCCGCTCCCCTTCCCGCCTCTCAGGTTCCTGCATATTCCTGTTTTACCCTTTTGAGGTATTGTGTTTTTTTGGAACTCGATCTGAGTCATCCTGAGGTAAGCAGGGCAGTATAGGGGGAGGAGGAGAGGGGAGCTTGGTGAGAAAGCTGGCGGTTCGGATCCGATATCGGATCCATCATACACATCGGATCGATAGATGAATACACCTAGATGGAACGTTATACTGGTATGGAACTTACATAACTTCTAATTTTGCATCAGGGACCTTTGCTAGATGGTCCTTGAATTATTTGGCACATTTTACGAGGCTCCAGAGGGACATGATCTCCAAACTCTCAGGGACACTCACAGGACAGTTGTCTGATGAGGTCAGGGACAAAGTGGCCTCGCAGCTCGCAACCCTGGAATAAATATCCAACTTGTCCATGAGGTTGCTGTGACATGCAACTGAAGGGGCAGCTAGAGCACCAGGTTCGGGCATTGTTATGAGGCGTCATGCCTGGATGCACATTTGTGACCTTACAGACCCCTTCAAGTCTTCCTTTCTGAATGCACTCATTGAAGCTTCATCTCTTTTGGCTCCAAAGTGAAGGACATGCTAGCCAGGTACAAGCAAGACTGAAAGACCATGTCTTCCATAGGCCTATGATTTTCCAACCCTCAATGTACCTTCTCCAGGAATCAGAGGAGTGGAAAGATATGGCCTAAGAAATCTCAGGGTCCCTTCCATGCCGCACATGGTGATGATACTCCCAGAGGCAGAGGGAATAACAATTCTGGAAGATGCCCCTATAGAGGCAGAGAGGGTCCTCGTAATCAGGTTTCCAGGGATTCCTTCTCTGGACAGCCTTATCAGTGTTCCTGAGGAGCAGCCCGATCGCTTACCTGTGGAAGCAGTCGAAGGTCATTTCTCTCTGCACCAAGCTGCCTAGCAATCCATCACCACTGATCGTTGGGTGCAGAGCATTATCACCAGAGGTTACATCATTTCCCTTTCTTGTCAGCTAAATTTCCCAAGAAAACTTGCCAACGTTCCACCCAGTCAAAGGGAAGAAGCAGCTTCAGAGATTATAAAGCTGTCTCAAAAGAGTCATCCAGCCAGTCCCACCAGACCAGCATGGATCCGGATTTTACTCAAGATTCTTTTTGGTGCCAAAAAAGACAGGGGACTGGAGACCCATTTTGGATCTCAGCAGCTTAAACAAGTTTGTCACCCAAACCAAATTCCAGATGGTCACAGTTCAGTCCATTCTCCCCTTTTTAAGAGAAGGTGATTGGATGTGCTGTATTGATTTCCGGGATGCTTATTATCACATCAAGATGGACAAACGCTCCAGAAGTCTGCTTCAATTCCGGCTAGGAGCCAGTCATTATCAATTCTGTGCCCTGCCGTTTGGTCTCTCTACAGCCCCAGAGTGTTCACAAAATGCATGGCAGTAGTAACAGCTCACTTGAAACTAAACGAATTCCAGGTGTTTCCATATCTGGACGACTGGCTCCTTACTCCCCCACTGAGTATCTTCTGGTAACAGCACTACATTATACTTCTCTCTCTCTGGCAAAATTGTTGGGAATCATAATACATTGGAAGAAATCAAACCTTGTCCCTACACAACAAATAGAGTTCATTGGAGCAGTGTTCAGTATTCAGTCCTGTCTGGTATCACTCCCAATTCACAGACTACATCGACTGAGGCTTCAACTCCAGATGATACTCTCACAAACAACAGTTTCTGCAAGGGAAGTTCTTCAGGCCCTAGGTTCTATGGCAGCATCAATCCCAATAGGGCCTCTAGCAAAGCTACACATGCAAATTCTGCAATGGCTCCTTCTGTTTCAGTGGTTCTCAAACTATCAACCCCTCAGTTACCAGATTCGAATGACCAACTGCAAACAGAACCTACTTTGGTGGATGAGGCCAGTTGTCCATTTCAATCTCCTCAGCCCACAGCCATTGTGACCATGGATGCTTCCCTAATCAGGTGGGGGGGCCATTTCCAGGGGAAAGACTGTCCAAGGCACATGGTCCACCTCAGAGACCTACCTGCATATCAGTGTTCTGGAACTGAGAGCTGTGCTGTTAGCGTTGCAGGCTTTCCATTCAGCTCTCCCTTTCTGGGACAATTACAATTCAATCAGACAATATGTCAGTGGTCTGGTATATCAACAAGCAAGGAGGAACTAAGTCCTATTCCCTATGTCAAGAAGCCATGAGAATTTGGCAGTGGGCAATAGCTTTCAACCACTTTCTAATAGCAACACATATCCCGGGGAGCTCCAACGTGATTGCGGAGAAGCTGAGCAGATGCATCCTCATGCCTCACAAGTGGTCCCTCAACCCTGAGGTGGAGTCAGCAATCTTCAGCCACTGGGGCCAGCCCTGCTGTGATCTTTTCACCTCCCCATCAAACACTAAGTGCAGCAGCTATTTCGTCCTACTTCCCCCAGAAAGGGAGTCACCGAGGGACGCTCTGATCCATGATTGTCCCACAGGACTTCTTTACACTTATCCTCTCATCCCTCTGATCCCACAATTATTAAATAAAGCTCTTCGGTTGAGATGCAAGGTGATCCTCATATCCCCATTTTGGCCTCGACAAGTTTGGTTCCCCTTCCTTCAACCTCACCTAATATACCCGCTGTGGATTCTGGACCCTATACCAGATCTGATTACTCACCCCCAAGGGTTGAGTCACCCAAATTTGTCCAGTCTCAAGCTGACAGCTTGGTTTCTCCACTTCCACTAGTAGCCAGCTAAGCCAATCTCTCCTCGCCTGTTCAACACATTATTCTGGCCTCTCATAAACCATCCACCAGAAGACTATACCAGGATAAATGGAAAATATTCTCCATCTGGTTCAAGGATAACATGCTGGACCATTATTTGGCAGCAGTTACTGCAATACTTGGCTAGGTTTTTTGATAATGGAGCCTCTGCCTCCACCGTATGAGTACATCTAGCAGCAATTTCCACAATGGAATAGATGGCATCCCTCTTATCTCTCTACGTATTTGCAAGGCTTTCCTCAAGGGAACTTCTCATATTAGACCTCCTGTTAGACAGCCCGTGGAACCATGGAACCTCACTCTAGTTGTTCAGTCTTTGACTCGGAAACCTTTTGAACCTGCTGCAAAGTGTGACCTAAAGTTTTTGTCTTGGAAATCCTTGTTATTGGTAGCCATCACATCTGCCAGAAGAGTCTCAGAGCTGCAGCCATTGTGTATCAAGAGGCCCTATCTGGTCTTTCATAAAGACAAAGTATCACTTCGGACGAATCCATCCTTTCTCCCCAAAGTTGTTTCTGAATTCTACATAAACCAGACCATTGACCTACCAGTGTTCTTTCTGAATTTTGCCAATAGAGGAGAGTACTGGCTTCACTCTTTAGACATACATAGACTATTGCGATTTTATCTAGACAGGACCAAACCTATTCGTAAATCTGAACAGCTTTTCATTTCCTGTTCTGTGCCCAGAATGGGAGAGGCTGTTTCCAAGTTTACTTTATCAAAATGGCTAAGGGACTGCATACGTTTCATCTATTCCCTCAGTAATGAACCTATGCCAAAAATTAAAGCTCACTCCACTAGATCTATGGTAACATCTGTAGCTTTCCATACCAGGGCTTCCATGGATGGCATCTTTGCAGCAGCTGCTTGGGCTAAGCCTCATACCTTTATCACTCATTACAAATTGGAGCTGGTCTCCAGAGGGAGAGCTGTCTTTGGCTCAATGGTACTCAGGAATGTTCTTTCATAAGGGCCGCCCATGGACCTCAAGGTAGCTTGGGATTCTGTCCCATCTGTGATGAATGGAAAGAAGATTAACAACATCAGATAAAGTTATGTCTTACCATAGCATTCCATCGGTGTTATTCATCTTCTTTTATTCATCACTTCCCACCCCCCTTCCCCCTCCAAAGGCTCCTGGGGGGGTGCTTTGGGTCTAAGTGGTGCCCTAGGGTAGTTGCGCAGAAGTGGCCTCAGCTTTGCTTCCTTTTCTGTAGCAAACTCGATTTGAGGTAACAGGGAGAAGGGCATTCTAAGTAGAGACTTTGCTTGAAAGGTTTTTGGCTGGTGCGAGCTTGGTAAAAAGGCCGACTCGGTTCCAAGGGCTCAGAACTGAACCCATCGGTGATGAATGAAAGAAGATGAACAACACAGATGGAATGTTATGGTAAGACATAACTTCTTTTTTTGTTTTACTATACAACTGTAGCAATAAATTGGGTTGACCCAAACTATTCTGAGTTTGTGCTGCTCAGATGGTTTTATTGTCTTGTACCATTAGTTGACTCTTCTACCAGGCCTGTTTTTTTCAAGGAAAATTGCTTGTTTCTAGCTGTGATAACTCACTAATATCTTGATCACACACTTCTCACAAACTGTCTTAGTGACTATAACCAACTTATCTCATACTGGTCATTCACACAACTGAAGATGTAGGCAGTTCAAGGATATGCCTTCTTGCAGGACAATGGCAGGATTATTGCTTTTCATTAGGCACTAGTAGACTTGGTAACCCATGCAGGGAATAAACAGTGTTAATGATACTCTCTAATAATTCACAGTGAAACTACCCATCATTCAAAACTCTAGCAGGAAGACACCAAACAGTAAACATTCCATCTAGTCCAAAAACAGATTCTAACAGTGCCATTTCCAAATAATAAAAGTCCTTTAACAAATCTAATAACAATAACAAGGAAATAAGATTAATCTACTTGCAGATATCTGCTGCCATCTAGGACTCACAGAAGCAAGATAAATTATGAAATCATATGAAATACTCTGTAAACTTCCCTTATGGTATAAGCTTCATTATCACTGAAATTGTGATTTTCTTTTTTAATGGTTCCAATGTCCTTATACAAGTTACCCAGTTTTTGTTTTGTTTTGTTTTTTTGTTTTTAGGTGTCAAAAAATGGGTTTCCTGGTGTTTTCTTTAATTGTATTACTGGTGATTTATCAGTATTTCAAGTTCAAGTATTTGTCGTAAGACTGGAGTTATGTGACACAAAGAATTATCCATGGAGTTCAGAAAACTTTGGACATCTTCGGAATGAAGGACAATAACCCCTTATGTGCAGTTACCCACAAACTAGCAAATGTTCAGCAGTAGTTCAGAGCAAAATGTATTAAATTAGAGTAGGCCCAGCACTGAATGCAGTGGAATTTCACTGTTTATTAACTTCCATTTAGAAGCATGGCCTTTTAGAATAACTCAAAATGTGTGTTAAGGCAGCACATTTGGAATCCTGAAAAATTCATAAGGATTAAATGGAAGCAATTTCAGTGTGACTCTAATATTATGACCTGGAATGGTATATTGCTTTCACCAGATCAATGCAAGATTCACTGACTCTATAAATAAAAATCGTAACAACTCCTTTTCCTCTGCACTATTTATAGACCTGTCAAAAGCCTTTGATATGGTTAACCATAACTTACTTCTTGATCAACTAAATTACCATTCTCTTGATCCACAAGCATTACAATGGTTTAGGTGTTATCTTCAAAACAGGCAGCAAGCAGTGCTTTGGGATAACAATCTGTCTTCATTACTCCCAATAAATACTGGAGTCAGGCAAGGCTCAATCTTAGGTCCCCTTCTTTTTTCCTTATTTATTAATGACCTACACTTGAACATACCTCAAGCCACCTGCATTCAATATGCAGATGACTTGACCTTAATCTGTACTGCTAAGAACGTAGCCTCCTCCAGTCCCTCACCCAAACTGTTTTCCAAAATGTTGAAAAATGGTTTATGCAACATTGCCTCCTCCTTAATCCCAAAAAAACAAAACTACTGCTTTTTACTCCAACTCATAAATCATCCACACCATTCTTCTCCATTACCTCTAACAATGTTACCAACATAAGCCCAGATACTACCACCTACCTACTAGGTGTTACAGTTGACAATCGTGTTAACTATGATGACCATATTAACACCACCATAAATTCTGTTAACAAAAAACTAGGTACTCTCTATAGAATTAAACCCTTCCTTACCCCTCCCCCCCCAGCCAGGAAAACTATTGCTCAGATCCACCTCATTTCTACCCTTTTCTATGCCTCTGCTATATATACTAACCTATCAAAAAACAACATCACCAAACTTTCTACCTGTTACAATAGCATACTAGATTCATTACATGTACTCCCTTCAAAACTCACCACTGTCTTAACCTCAAACAACTAGGATGGCTAGAATTGCATAACCACATACTCTGTCAACAGTTACTTATCACACAAAAGATCCTATACCACCCCAATGATACCCCTATTCTCACTAATCTGATTTCACCTTATAAAAATCTAGCTACACTACGTTCTGCTAATAAACTCCTGGTCTCCTTGATTAAATCTAACAACAAAGCTGGCGACTCACTGTTCTCAAACACTATAGGTAAAAACTGGAATCAGCTCCCTCCTGAACTTTCTAACCTAGCTTCTACTTCTCTATTCAAAAAACATATTAAAGAACATCTTAAAACTCAGTGGCTTTGTCCTTGTGCTAAGCCAGACTGAATTCTTTTCTCCTCCTACTCATACCCCTTTCCCCACTCCCCTAACTTAGGCCTCCAACCTAGGCTTCTAAATCTTGTTACTTTTTTTTTCATAGTAAGAGGATAAATTATAAATACTTTACTCTGTTGTGCAATACCTGTTTTGTTTCACTTAGTTTAACTTTTAGCATAATGTCTATCCTATAATTTTATTACTATATTATTTCTTTTAACCAATGCTACCACTGTATTGTTTTCGTACATGTCTTTGTTATATGTTGTTAACTTTGTTTACTGTTCATGCTGGAGCTTTTCTTCCCGGGCCTCTACTGAAAATGGACAAATATCCAGTTAGACTAGCCCGGTCAACACATGTAAAATAAATAAATAAATAAATACTGATAATATGAAGCATTTTGGGCACATTTTTGTTTGGCAAAACCTATTGTTATACTCCAATAAAGCATCAGAAGCCTCTCAGGTACAATCATACATGTTTATTAGAGTTGTTAGTCAACCTTCTGGCTCAGTAAGTCTGTGACGGTTGCTATCAAGATTAGGAGGGTTGTCTGTTAATGAGGTAGTACTACTGAATAACAAGTTTTCAAAGCATTTGTCTATAATGCTAATTAACCAAACAAGAAAACCAAAAGGCTTACATAGAATCTTGTATAAATAATGGGTATCCAAGTAAAAGTTCAAACTCAGTGTCCAGACATACAAATTTGAAGTTTAATAGACAGTAAAAAATGGTTAAGAGCTTTTCTCCCTAAAATTCAGTGGGCTTCATCAGAACCATATTCTATAAATTTGAATCAGTTTAAATAGCTTGTTAAACAAATCACATGATGTAAAATATCCAGGGGTAGTCAAACAAATAAATTCAACATGTATTAATACCTTCTGCATGGCATTAAAAAAAAAAAAAAAATATATATATATATATATATATATATATATATATATATATATATATATATATATATATATATCTGGGGAAAATACCATTAAGGGGTTGTTTTGTTAAAAGAATGTGTAAGTAAATATATAAATAAGAATGTTTATTTAAAAATTGGCTAGGTATATTTAAAAATTCATCATAATCTGGAAGTTCTAAATCTGAGTATAGGTACAGTAGAAGTGTGCTCATTTAAGCCCTGATTATTAGCTGTATTTAATCTAAATTGCCAGATTGTGTTCAATTCCGGTTTCCCAAGAAGTTCATTGCGTGGGACCATTTCCAATATGCCAAACTTAAATTTCCAATTAGTATACACCTGTGTGTATTTGAATAAGGCATTGTTAGAATTTTGCTCTAAAATAGCATAAAAATACTTAAAAATTATTTTCCTAAAATGTTCAGTTTTATCAATTTAATAATTGGAACATCCTTCACACAGTAGTGTATAATCCATTCCTTTGGAAGCACAGTATTCATGGGCTAAGGGAATGTTATAAGGAAACCCATCTAACTGTATACATTCTTTTTCTAGAATGTGTGAACATTGTTTTCAACTATCACATTTTCTACTGCCCTTAATACGGGAACCTGTGGGATAAAGTCTGGGGTGTTCTAATAAATGTTTAAAATTCCTATCTGACTTAAAAACAAATCTAGATGTATCCCCTAAAATGTTAAAATTCTCTTTGTTTACTTTTAGAACATTCCAGTTGTTCCTAACAATATTTTTTACCATTTTTAGGAAGAATTGTAAGTGACCACCTGTGTATTAGAGAACAAACTGTTGATCCCTTGTTCAGTTAACAGCTCTTGGTCTGGGACCACTTTGTCCATACCTAGCAATGGTGTATATTTCTTACCCCAATTATTAATCATTTCATCCCAAATTTTTGTTAAACAATCTTGGGGTAGTTTCTTTCTAAATGTATGTTAAAAACTTTCTTCAGCCCTTGGAGAAAACATTGTAATCAGAACGCATTCTTGCAATTCTAACCAGTTGTCTTTTGAAAATATTTTTCTTAGACACAATTAGGTAACAACTAGAAAAATCGAGGTAACTTTTTGAAAATGTGGGTTTCCTGTATATCTTGGGAACAAACTCATTTTTCTTAATCTCTTTGTAAATAGTCACAGCTAAATAGTCTACAATCAGACAAAAGCAGATAACAATGGATAGAAAAGTATTGTAGTTAGCATAACTATAGATCTACTTTTCCCTGTTTTTGTCTGGTTCAGCATCCCTTCCTCCATCCCTCAACCTAAATTGCCCATTTTCCGCTTCTGTTGAACAATTGGACCTGATTGTGGACCTTGTCCTTGGACAGCCTGGTGATTGCTGTTCCTCATGCTACTGTCACCTTTCCTGGTCCTCATATTGTAGCCAAGCCTGTATGTATATACCGGTTGTCAGATAATGTCTCTTTTTATAAGCAGGCAAACTTGATCTGAGGTAATTTGGGGAGCATAGGGAATTGTGGGAATGGGAGGAGTCAGAGTCCTGGCTCCAAAGCTTCTGAAAGGCGCTATGCTTGGTTTTGCTCTGATCCAACAACTCAAAGTTTGAACCAAACAAAAACAAGATAGCATGGCTGTAGAGTTCTGTAAGTACATAAGTTTATTTTACATTTGAGAACTGGCAAAGTGTATTAAAGTACTTTTTACTGTGTTTTTTAATTAAAATGTTTTTTATTTGGTAGACCAACTGTATATAAAACCACTAGCAAATCACCAAATTACAAAAAGCAAATAAAAAACTAACTATAGCAGATATTGCAGCTTAAATTATTAAATAGAATTAGACAATGCAAACAAAAAAGTAAAATAATATTCTTTCCAAACTTTTTCCTAGGTGTTGTCTAGTTTACTTAATTCTAAACTCTGAAGGTATTTCAGTAAAAGATACCCAATCCCCTGGGAGAGACCTTCAAAACTTGTGTATCAGACAAAGTAAAACAGCTAGCACTCTTCTCATCCAGCTCCAAGCAGTGACTGGGAGCCAAAAACTTTGAACTGGTATCAGCCAAATTCAAAAATGCATGTCCATCGAGTGCAGAAACCATAGCCTTAATGTCCACCTTGAGGCTTCTATAACAGTGTCCCATTTCCTTTTACCTCACTACAAAACCATATCATATGTTGATAATCTGCCTCTTTAGTGCCACACCTCCAGCAATTGCACTCACCTTTGCCCATTTTGTCTTTAATGAACTTAGGGGACATTTCTCATTGGTCTAGGCATTTAACATATATAAATATAGTCATTGGGGTTAGTACAGGGGAATAAACTGTCTTAATAAATTCCTTTTTGATCCTCAGTTGTTAAAATACAGTGTGGAGCAACTTGCCATCTATAAAATAAATTATCAGATCCCTTGTTCTCAGAATTGAAAAGTGCTTAGACATCTTTCAGTCTGACCTCCTGTCACTGAGGCTTATTATTGCCTAAATATATTCTTCCCAGACCCCTCCACTGTGTGACTTCTTTGGAATTGCACACATGGAGTTTAGAAATACAGCTTTTAAGTTGGAGTGATTGCATAAAGGAAAGACTTTGGGAGATTGAATCAAGTTCTGAAACAATTTTTTTTTGAGGAAAAGGTGACTTTTTAACAAATTTAAATTTTTACGGGATTATGATGCTTGTTTTCCAAAGGCCGCGTTGGTGCAGCAGTTAGCGTTGTCACCTCACAGCAAGAGGTTCTCCCATTCAATTCTCAGCTGGAGCACCTTCTGTGTGGAGTCTGCTTGTCCTCCCCATAGTTGAGTGATGTTTAAAGACATGCAGGTAGGTGCATGCATGAATGGGTGTGCCTTCTTTGAAGGTTGGGCGTTGGGCTGGCAACTCAGCACCATAAAAATCCACTGCCAATCATTAGCGGACTAGAGTTTCGCTGTGGTGACCCCTAACCGGGAAAAGCCGAAAGGCAAAATATGATGCTTGTTTTCCCTGACAAAGAGGCACCATTTTTGGTTTTACCATGGAACAAATTACCAGTCCCATGGTCTGTCCTCCTTTCAGCGACAAAAAGAAAAAGTTAAGCAAACAGTCTTTGCCACCACAGCAGACTAGCAATTTTCCTCAGCAGCAGGTGATGGACCCTGCTGTGGTCAAAGCAGGTTCCTCAGAACACTCATCTTTTACCCCATATCCCTCTAATATACCCTTGGGAAGTTGCTGCTGTTAAAAACTCTGTTGGTCCCATTTTACCTGTCAAACAGAAAAAATAAACATGTATTTACTCCCCATCAGATTTCTCTAGACAAGAGTAGTTTACTAGATGTGTCTCAGGCTTTAATTCAGACTATTGACGCTTCTAATGAGGAGGTTTCTGGTATCAGCGGGATGCCTGTTTCCATGAACAGACTCAAGATTTTGAATCTGGACAGGAAGATGAAGGGACAGAAGCAGAGTTTTCTCCTCAGATTTCTGAATCAGACTCAGATGAGGGTGTGGTATCTGATTCTCCTTGTGGGTGGGTGTTTCTGTTTCTCTGAAACTATTCCAAAATGTGCATTTACTTTCAATGGGAGAATACTGACGTTTCTCCGTCCCTCAGAAAATACTATGAGCAGTTACAGATAGAATTTCCAGAACCGTTGCCCAGTTCTCCAGTGCTATCTGCTTTGGAGGATGTGTGTGCCACACTCTGCACTTTTCCTGATAGTCAGCCTACTGCCCCAAAATGGCAGATAAATAGTATAAAGCTCCTCAGTCTTTTAATCTTTTATGCATTCATCCCAAACCCAGCCCAGCAGCTATAGCTTTAGTTAATTCTACTGCTGCCAGACATTTAGTTAATTCTAGTCATACACTTTGTGACAATAAAGGGAAAATAATTGATATGTATGGGGAAAAAAGTGTAGGCTTCTGCAGTCTTGATTTTCTGAATTTTGAATTGTGAGGCTTATATATTAAAGTTTATGTTCACAATTATAAAATTATGCCTGTTTGCAGTTACTTCATATAAGGAAAAAAATCTGCTTTAAGTGGTTTAATTTCATCCATCTTACAGGTCACAACCCATGGTTTAAAGTGTGTGTATGACCCTGTTGATGCTTCTTCCAAGGTTATGGCCACTGGTACTATTTACAGAAGGTTGACCAGGCAACTAGATCATGAGGACTTCCAAGATTTGATCCATATGTGGGGAGTTCCTCATTTAGACCTCTTTGCCTCCTCTGTGATTAATTAGCCTACAAAATTCTGCTGCAGGACTCCATGCAAGCAGGCCTGGGAGACAGATGTATTTTCTTTTCTTTGGACAGGAATATTCCTATATGCTTTTCCATCCTTTCCACTGATATCCAGGGTTTTGTGAAGATTCAGAAGGAATCCCCCAAGATTATTGTGGCGACTCCATTCTGGCCCAGGCAACAGTGGTTATCCTTTCATTTAGAAATGGCCAGCGGTAATTACTATAAGCTTCCTCACAGAATGGATCTATTCACACAAGATCGGGGTGTTTGATGCACCACAACCCCAATCAACTTCAGCTATTTGCCTGGGTGATAGGGTCTTAATTCTCTGTAGGCACCTATTTACTGAGGATGTGCAGCAGGTACTTATAGAGACAAGAAAGCCAGTTACTAGAAAACTATATATTAGCAAATAGAAAAGGTTTTCTAGTCAGTACCAACAACATAACAAGCACCCATTCAGGGCTAATGTTTCTCTGGTTTTACATCCTTTGGCCTTTCTTACTTCTCCATCAAAGTTCATTTATCAGCCATTTCAGCGTGTCTGTGCATGAATCCTCTTTTAATGTATTCTCATGTCAAAATGTTTTTGAAAGGAGTTTTGCGTAAGAAACCTCCAATAAAACTGGAGTCTCCTCCTTGGGATCTTATTTTTGTGTTATAGAAGCTACCACTTACTCCATTTAAACCAGCTTATCTGGCTGACTTAAAGTTCTTAACATGGAAAACTGTTGTACCGATTGCCCTGACATCTACAAGAACAGTATCTGAGATGCAAGCTCTTATGGTGAGTCAACCCTTTCTCATTTTCCACAGAGACAGGGTTTCTTTTAAGAACTAATTATTCTTTTATGCTTAAAGAGGTATATATGTTTACTTTAAGCAAAATTATCCATATCCCTGTTTTTTTTTTTTTACCAGAACCTAAAAATGAGTGAGAAAGGATACTCCGTACCTTGGATGTTCATATACAACTCGGGTACCAACGTAACAGAACAAAATCTTTCAGATCTTCAGATCAGTTGTTCATTTCTTGCATCAGTAAAAAGAAGGGACAACCTGTGACAAAATAGACTATTTCCAACTGGTTGTCTCAGTCTATTGCCTTTTCTTATTCTTGACACAACAAAACTATTCAAAGCAGTGTCAAGGCTCACTCTGTTAGGGCCTTGGCTTTATCTGTGTTTTTTTGGAAAAGATTGGATTCTAGAAGTATCCTAGAAGCAGCAACTTGGTCCTCTGTACATACTTTTACAAAGCACTATAAGCTTGATTCCTTCTGTCTGTCAGGCTTTGCTAGGACCATTCTAAAGGGGCTCCTGAACCCTTCACCTTCCACCTCCCCCAATATTATAAGCTAGCGTTATCTACCCGTATAGCTAAGGCTACTGCAGTACTGATCAATATGATGAACACAGTACAGTTGTGTAAGTAAACTTAGCATAACAGTGGATGTTTGATTACTGCTGCAGTACTTTTAATTATGCCAGTGTGTGTATGTATGTATATATATATATATATATATATATATATATATATATATATATATATATATATATATATATATATAATTTTTTTTTTTTTTTTTACTCCTATGTCCTGTTAGCCTCCCTCTCTCAGCATGAAAGCTTTGAAGGGCTTTGTGCTCAAATCTCTGTTTTTAGGCAGCTAAACTTAAGCAGCCTAATAGTTTGAGTGCATGGAAGGTGCTCTGAAGCTTGGAAAATGACCATCTGTTGTGTCGTTTGCAGGATATAACCCATATATAGCTAAGGCTACTGCAGTAGTGATCATTTGAACATCTGTTATGGTAAGATTACTTCCACAATTGTGCTTTCTCACTCTTTCTTACCAAAAGGCATTCCTCAGTACTTACAGAACTGTACTTTATTATTCCTTGTTAAAGAGGCCAACAGTATTTTATAATATGATTTGGCTTAAGAGCTATTTTCTTCCTTAAGTTTGCAAGTAGCAGTGATACTGCTTGTGTGTGTGTGTCAACTACAGGTGCTTGCATGTAGTTCATAGGTGTGTACTAGGCTAAATGTCCTGGAGCCTTTAAAAGCCTAGCCCCAAAAAATTGCCCAGGCACCGTTCCACCCGATGTTAGTTCACAGTGCCCATATCCAGTAGTGCAACTGGAATGTTCCCTGTAATGAACTTTCTGTTACCCATCCACTAGTCAAGAATTCTGTTAAAGAGGGCCAGTGAGGTGCTCTGCTTGACATGAATGGGAACTTTATTCCAGAGTATGGGCAGTCTTTGGGATATGAACTTGTCCCTCCAGCATGTTCTGTTAATTGTGGTAATGAGGTTGTGATCTCTGGAGCGTGTGGTGTGGGGGGATTGGCATTTCCTTTGGTGTATCATTTCAAGTAGGGCTGGGTCGGACATGGCTTTGTAAGTCAAGCAGAGATCACCTCTAAGTAGACGATAAGAGACTGAGAACAGCTGAAGTTTCTTGAGTCTGTGCATGTAGGACATATGTTTAAGGCCTAGGATTCTTTTTGTGAGGTACTTTTGTGGCCTCTCCAGCTGTTGTAGGTATCTGGTCAGGTACATCCCAAATGGGGCATTATATTCGATGATTGGTCTAATGAGGGATGAGTAGAAAGGGATGATGACATCTTTCTTCCTGGATGTGAAACCTTTGGTTATAAGATGTGCTACGTAGAAGCACTTTCTGACCACAGTGGCAATGTGTTGGTCGAAGGTGAGGTGGCTATCGACCTGGGTGCGCAGATCTCTTATGGCTCCTTCAGTGTTCGGTAGGCTCCCATCAATGTGGTAATTCATGAGAACTGAGTTTTTTCCAAAGGGGATGATAACGCATTTTTTGGCTTTAAGCCTCAGGCCATGGTTCTGACACCAGTCATTTTTCTCAGAGAGGCACTTTTGTAGGATGTCTGCATCACTTGGGGAGTTAATAATGACTCCTAGATTGCAGTCATCAGTGAACTTGGTCAGCCAGAGTTCTTCTATGTTGGCCTGGACTTCTAAGAAGGAGATGCCAAACAGGAGAGGGTCCACAACCGAGCCCTGTGGGACTCCACTCGTGACTGATCAACAGTCTGACTTGGAATCCCCAACTTTCACTCTGCGGGTCCTGTCTCTGAGCCAATTTGCAACCCACCTAGTGATGTAAGGATTGATGCCTAGTTTGGTGAGTTTATCAATGATACCTGAGTGGGGTATGGTATCAAAGGCCTTGGCCAGGTTGAGGTAGGCTGTATGCACTGCCATACCCTCATCCACAGCCTTGGTGACTGCCTCGAAGAAGTCAACCAGGTTCAGCAGGCAGGATCTCCCCTTGGCAAAGCCAAACTGTGTAGTATCAAGAGTTTGAAGATTGCCTATATCTTTGCTAAGCAGGTCCATGATGATGCGCTCCATATCTTTGCATAACAGGCTTGTCAGGCTAATGGGGCAATAGTTCCCAGGGTCTGTAGTTGCTCCCCCTTTATGGAGTGGGATGACTGTAGCAGTGCCCCAGTCGTTAGGGACATAGCCTGAGGTAAGGCTGTGATTGAACAGGGCACACAGATGTAGTGCCAGTTCGTTTTGTAGCTCATGTAGGACACAGCCAGGGATATTATCAGGTCCCATGGATGCTGTATTCTTAGCTGTGGACAATGCAGCTTTTTCCTGTGCCACAGAAATGGTGGGTACCAGGCTTTCATCTGGTATTGTGATAGGGCCCTTGGGGGGGTAAAGTTGGCACTGAGTCTGTCAGCCAGTATGTTGGCTATATTTGTTGGCTCAGTGCAGGAGGTGCCATTGTGTAATAACTCAGAGCAAATCTGGGTATTGCCTTTGAAGTTTTTGATATAGCTATTGGTGTCAGCCGCAATTCTGCCTTCATAGCTGGCTTTAGAGAATTTGATAAGGGATCTCAGCTTTTTGTTGAGACTGATAAGGGAGGTTTACCAGTCTTGTGACTTCATTTTTTTCTGCAACAGTTTCTTCCTTCTGTTGTAGAGTTTATTGATGGCTGGGGACCACCAGATTGGTTTCCTTTTCTTGGAGGAGATCATCTTAGTTCTATTTGGTATGGCAAGGTCCATGCATTTGTGTACATGCTCGTACAGTGAATTGGTGTATGATTTGGCAGTCATACAGCTATTTTCTATTGGTATGGATGCCAAGAAGTTAGCCACTTCTGCTTTTAGGAGCCCAAAGTCGGCTTTAGAGAAGTTTTTCAGGGTGGTCACCTTACCGGGGGGGTGTAGGTGAGATGGAGATTTCCATGGTGATCAGTTTATGGTCAGATTTAACCAGGGAGGAACTGACTATAGGTGTGGATCAATGGTCTCCCATGTTGGTGATAACCAGGTCAAGGATATTGCTTTCTATAGTGGGGGTCAGAATGAGCTGGTCCAGGGCATTCGAACTGATAAATTCCAGAAAGAGTTGGGCCTGTACATTGGTACTTGAATAGTTTTCCCAGTTGATGGAAGGGTAGTTGAAGTCACCCAGTATGAGAGTATTGGGTTGGACCTTGATAGATTTCAGGATGCTTAGGGAGTAGGCATGTGAGTCTAGGGACATGTTTGGGGTTCTGTAGCAGGCTATGACTTATATTGCCCTCTTACCCAGTGTTAGTTGTACCTGAAATATCTTGGATGCATTATGCTGGGCTACCAGTCTAGAGGTGTGCGTATCCTTTAAGAATATGGAGACACCACCGCCTTTGGAACTTCTGGAAGCATTCCGGAGCCGAAAGGTATGGAATGAGTTGTAGCTTGGGAGCGTGGGGGTGCTTTCTGCCTCTTTAAAAAAGGTCTCTGTTACAGCTCAGATGTCGGCATTCTCCATTTTGAGAAGAGCTTCAAGCGAGTGCATCTTGAGATTTAGACTTCTAGCATTGAGCAGTATAACCCTCAGATTGCATTTGTTTGTAGCTGTTACAGTGGAATTTTGGTCTTTGGAACACTGTCTAAAAAGGCAATATAGGGGTGGCAAGAGCCTTAGCCACTACCTGGAATCCCAGGGTGACAGATGGAGGCCGTCTCTGGCAAAGCGTCAAGGTCTGTCGATCATGTCGTCTCAGGCAGACAGATACTGGATCCCTTTAGAATGACACCAGAAACTTAGCCAATTGTTGAAGTCAATCATTTTCTACTCTTACTGTGGTATTATTCTGGGTGACGGTAGAATACTGCTCAGGGCTAGGATCATACCTGCCTGGGTCACATAATCTAAGAGTTCCATCACATCTCTTTTCATGTAGTCCTGGGAG
Organism: Protopterus annectens; assembly: GCF_019279795.1. Lineage (NCBI taxonomy): Eukaryota > Metazoa > Chordata > Ceratodontiformes > Protopteridae > Protopterus > Protopterus annectens. Next base: position 1,820,215,081 of record NC_056735.1, read on the forward strand.
GTGCATCTCAGGTCATTCACACCCACATGGACAATGACTGAGTCATATTTGTACTTGTGGAGTGACCTGAGTGCATATGTTATGTGGCGGATCCTGGCACCTGATAGACAACTGACTGTCACCTTCTCCTTGTTCATCCTAATGAGTGGGACAACAGTGTGCCTCACAATTAAGTCTCCTATGATTAGTACATTGGGCAAAGCAGTAGTTCATGGGTTACCTGCTCACAGCCACTTGCTTGAAGAAGCAAGTGCTCAAACTTCCTCTAGCCTGATCTTGCATTTCTACATAACTCTCCCAACACCATATCTTATAAATTACATAGCTCTACCATAACCTAATCCTAATCTTAAAACTTCCACCCGGTTCACAACCTGACTCCTCAATCCCTAATCCTATAGCTCCACTCCCCCCCTAACCCTAAACTCCCAATCATGCCTTAAACCTAAAACTCCAACCTCCATCCCTAAACTTATATTCCCCAAACACTCCCTAATTCTAGAACTCTCATCCCACTCCCTTAACATAAAACTTCTCCCCTCCATGAAACTAAATTCTCCAATTGCTCCGTAAACTTAAAACTTCCTTCACGCTACTGAACTTTAAACCCACCTCTCGCTTTCTAAACCATATAAGACTGGAGCCTTCATGGCTTGATAAGTGAGCTGCAGGTCACCCTAAAGCAGCTGGGAGGTGGCTGAATATAAGGAGAGTTAGGATTTAAGTCTTTTCATTTTCTTGGTTAGAAATATTTGGGGCTTTTCCTATTGAGCAATATGTTTGCATATGTATATACCAAATGGACATTGTGTTCAGTGATGGGTCTTATAAGGGAAGAGTACAGTGGTAGGATTGCTTCTTTGAATCTTGAAAATATTCGCTGGGAAATCATCTGGGCTAAACAGAATGATTTCCTGACTGTGACAGAAGCATGATGATCGAATGAGAATGAGTTACCCACATTGGTATTTAGGTCTGTTATCACCACATGTGTCTGAAGAGGAGTACCATGGATATTAAATGAGGTCGGAACAGCTTTTGTTGTCAAATGCTATAAAGCTGCACTTTTTTGCATGTAGCTTAAAGCTGTTTTCAATGCACCAGGTGTATGCATATTCCATTACTTGCTGGACCTGTTTAATATAGTGGATAAGTGGATAACAGTGTTAAGATTGCAGTCAGGCAGCAAACGTGGTGAACCATGCTTCTGGGATACTGGCTTGGATCTTTGTAAAATAAATGCCAAACAGGCGAGGGCCGAGCACTGACCTCTGGTGCCCCACTAGATACAAATTTATTTTCTAAGAATATATAGGAAACCTTCACAGCGTGAAATCCATTTGATTGTCAGTCTGCAATCTATTGAACAATGGAGGGGTTTACATTACGTTTATGTAATTTTTCTGTAATACCAGCATGGGAGGCTTGTGTCAAAAGCCTTGGTCAGGTCAGGATAAAGATTTCTATTCACAACCTTGGTAACCTTTTCAAAGAAGCTTACAAGGTTCAGGAAACAGTATCTGCCCTTCACAAAACTAAACTGATTGGGGTCTAGATCAGTTAAATTGCCTATGTCTGCATAAATGAGTTCTGCTATGGTACATTCCACAGATTTGCATATAAGGCAAGAAAGGCTGATAGGCTTATAATTATCAGAGTTTGTAGAGAGCCCACCAATGTGTAGGGGATTCACAGTAGCTGGTCTCTAGGCATTACACACAAAGCTGAGTTTGAAGAGTTTAAGTAGAGTCTCGGGTAGTGCATAACTAGCATCGATCAGAATATAGCCCGTTATAGTTTCATAGTTTAGTACTAGGCTATCTGCCCTAGGGCATTTATAAGCCTAGCCATACTGTATGTGGCTTTCACCACCCCATGTAATGGTACAAAAGTATAGATTTAGTTTACTGTGCCTCTTTCTAGTAGTGACACAGAGGTGACCCCCGGGGAAAACCTACGATCTCCCATCCACTCATCAAGATTTCTCTTGAAGAGAGTCAGTGAGGGGCTCTGTCTAACATGAACTGGGATCCTGTTCCAGAGTGTGGGAAGCCTCTGAGTTATGAATCTGTCCCTCCAGCATGTCCTATTCATATTTGTGCTGAGGTTTAGATCTTTAGCTCTCGTGGTTCTGATGGATTTGGATTTTTTTTGAGATGGAGCATGTCCATCTATTCCTGATTGGACATGGCCTTGTACGTCAGGCATAGATCACCTCTGAGTAGGCGGTATGCTACTGAATAGAGCTGGAGTTTCTTTAGTCTGGCAGCATATGACATATGTTGGAGACCCTTGATCCTCTTGGTGAGGTACTTTTGGGGTCTCTCCAGCTGCTGCAGGTGCCGGGTGAGGTACATACCAAATGGGGCATTGTACTCAATCATGGGCCTGATAAGGGAGGAGTATAGGGATACAATGACCTCCTTTGATCTGGATGTGAATCCCTTCATGATAAGGTGGGCAAGGTAGAAGGTCTTTCTAACCACTTTGGCAACGTGGGTGTCGAAAGAGAGGTCACTGTCAACTTGGATCCCCAGGTCTCTGATTACTTTTTCCGTACTCAATGGGTTACTGCCTATGTGATAATTTGTGGGTACTTTGTTTTTCCCAAAGGGGATGACTATACATTTTTTAGCATTTAGTTTAAGGCCATGACTTCGGCACCAGTTGTCCGTCTCACTAAGCCCTTTCTGTAGGATGCATGTGTCAGCTGGTGTATCGACTATGGCACCTAGTTTGCAGTCATCTGCGAACTTTGTCAGCCACAACCCTCCTGTGTTTGCTTTCACATCTGAGAAATAAATGCCGAACAATAGGGTCCCAGGACAGAGCCCTGTGGGACACCACTTGTGACTGGCTTTGAGTCTGACATAGCTCCAGTGATTTTGACTTTATGGGTTCTGTCCTGTAGCCAATTTGCAACCCATCTTGTGACATATGGGTTTACATTTAAGCTGTTGAGCTTGTCTATGATGCCTGAGTGGGGTATTGTGTCGAAGGCTTTAGCCAAGTCCAGGTAGGCTGTATGGACTGCTTTGCCCTCATCAGTGGCTCTAGTGACTGTTTCAAAAAAGTCATCCAGGTTCAAAAGGCAGGATCTTCCCTTTACAAAGCCGAACTGGGTAGGATCAAGTGTCTGTAGGTCCCCGATGTCTCTGTTTATGAGTTCCATAATGATTCTTACCATAGCTTTGCAGACCAGGCTGGTTAAGCTTATGGGGCGGTAGTTTCCAGGGTCTGTAGAGGAGCCTCCTTTGTGGAGTGGGACCACTGTTGCTGTACGCCAGTGTTCAGGTACATATCCTGTAGTAAGGCTAAGGTTAAACAGCATTTTTAAGTGCGGGTTTAGCGCCTCTTGGAGATTACGTAGCACGCAACCCGGGATACCGTCAGGCCCCATAGATGCTGTGTTTTTAGCTTTGCTGAGAGCGGCTCTCAACTGGACATCTGAGATGACAGGGAGGGTACATTCAGCTGGGATAACTATTTCTTCTTTTGGGGGGTGAGGGAGGGGAGAAGTTTGCATTGAACCTGTCTGCCACTATGTTGGCAGTATCTGTGGGTTCAGTGTATTTTTTGTCGTTATGAACTAACTCTGAGCATATCTGAGGGTTTCCGCCCAGGTTTCTAACATAGCTGAAGAAGGCCTTATGGTTATCTTTAGTGTCCTTAGTGATTTTTCTCTCAAAGTTGGCCTTGGATGTTTTTATGAGTGAATGTAGTTTTTTGCTAGTGCTGGTCCGAGATGCCTTCCCTTTATGGGATTTTGCTCTGTCTTGCAGTAGCTTCCTTCTTTTGTTATACAGTTTGTTTATGGCTGGGGTCCACCAGACAGGACGCCTGCCTTTGGTGGAGAGGGTCTTGGTTTTATTTGGGATTGCATGATCCATGCATTCTTGGAGATGTCCGTAGAAAGCATTTGTGAAGGATTCAGCATTGTGGGATGTGGTTTCCACTGGCCCAGAGGGCTTAAAGGATACCATCTCAGTCTTGAGAAGTGTAAAGTCGGCCTTTGAGAAGTTTCTCACTGTAGTCTTTTGTGCTGGGAGTGGAGGTGGGATATGAATATCCAGGATGATTAGTGTGTGGTCAGATCTCACTAGTGAGGGGTATACTTCCGGTGTGGAGCATTTTGTCCCCATGTTTGTGATGATCAGGTCTAGTATATTTTCTCCCCTTGTGGGAGAGGTGACTAGCTGTTCTATTGCATTTGAGTTAATGAATTCCAGGAACCTTTGGGCTAGGGTGTTAGGGCTAGAATAATGCACCCAGTCTATGTTAGGGTAGTTGAAGTCTCCCAATATGATGGTATTAGGTGAGACATTCATATCCTCCAATGTCTTCAGAAGGGCTGAATGGGGTTCCTGAGATTGGGAGGGTGGTCTGTAACATGCTACCAGTTGTATAGCAGTTTTTCCTATGGTTAGTAGCACCTGGATGGTCTCCGATGCTTCATGTGTTGTCACTAAGCTGTAGGTGTGGGTGTCCTTGATGAATATGGACACTCCCCCTCCCTTTGTGGTTCGGCCCGAGTTCTGGGGCCGAAATGCATGATACGAGGTATAGCATGGTAGAGCTGAGGTGCTCTCAGGAGCCTTGAACCAGGTTTCAGTTACTGCACAGACATCGATGCTGTCCATACTGAGGAGTGCTTCGAGAGCCTGCATCTTGAGATTTAGACTTCTGGAGTTGAGCAGCATTACCCTTAATTTTTTTCCATTTTTGTTTTCTAAGGAAGTGGGTTTGTCTTTTGAGCCTTGCCTAAAAAGGCACTATGGGGGTGGCAAGAGCCTTAGCCAATATCCGGAAGCCCAGTGGTGACAGGTGCAAGCCGTCCCTCATGGCAGCATGGCTTGTCCAGCATGTCATCCCAAGAAGACAGACATTGGATCCCCCTAGAATGACACCAGTAATTGAGCCAATTATTAAAGCTGATCATCTTGTCCTTGTATTGTGGCATCATTCTTGGTGAGGGCAAGATGCTGCTCAGGGTCAGGGTCATACCAGCCTGGGCTACATAATCAGAGAGCTCCTCTATGTCTCTTTTCATGTAGTCCAGGGAGGTACATCTCAGGTCATTAACGCCGGTATGGACAATGACGGAGTCATATTTGTACTTGCTTTGGAGTGACCTGAGTGCATGTGTTATGTGGCGGATCCTAGCTCCCGACAGGCAGCTCAGTGTTACCCTCTCCTTGTTCAGCCTGGTAAGCAGAACGTCAGTGTGTCTGACTATAGAGTCACCAATTACTAGTGTATCAGGCATGGTGTTTGGCCTTAAGGGTTGTGATTGTTTGACACACTGCTTTATTGAAGTATGTGTTTCATGTGTTATGTTTTGAGGTGGTGGATTTTTGGGTGTCTGCTTTGGGAGCCTCTGTTGTTTTGGTAAGTTTTTTATTAGAGCCTCCGAGTATGTTTTTGTGTTATTATGTGTTTGGATTGCAATTGTGGTAGGTCTATGTGGGACTGAGTTTGCTGTGTGTGTGGTTTCCTTCTCCTCCTGTCTGGTCTTGCCAGTCCTGAGTTGAGAGAGTTCAACCTCCAGTTTGGCTATATAGTTGCATCTCTCACATGTATTTGTGTTTATTGGGAGGAGGAGAGGGTTGTCTATGTACATGAGACAATTGTAGCATTGTCTCAAGATTCCCAGATTAACCAGCTTAACCGAAGAGGATGCCAGTGATCCACCACTCGACATGCTAGAATAGTATAAGGGAGTGCTGTGCCTTTAAGGGAAGTGGGTATTCACAGGGGTGGTAGGTGGATGTAGTGCTTACTTTGGTTTGAGAGTGCTTACTTAGAAGTGAGGTTTTGAGAACAAGTGCTAGGCTTATAATATAGCGAGTAGACTGATAATTCTAAGAGTAGAGCTTACTTAAGGGAAAATTTGAAGAGCAGACTTGGTGGAGCCAGAAAAAATTTAACCTTGTTTAACCGGCAAAGCTAACAGGGAACTTCAAAAGAGCTGGAAATGGTCCAAAACAACCAATTACTACAAGCTCTTGTGCTGAGGTCACTCCTTCAGGGACAGATAGGCTGCTCAAGGCTCCCCACTCCCAGGTTTCATGGTTCTATAGAAGTATTATTTTTTGCCTTTGACAGGGGTTCTAAGACCTGTTTTACATATGTGTGATGTATTTGTATTGACTTTAACCTTGTACTCTATTTTACATTTTCTAATAGCTTTTGTATTGACTTAGCTTCACATATGTGTTGGAAACATACATCAGTGTGATATTTTGTGGGTCCCGTTCAGAAGATCGACATTTCAATAGTAGTGCAATGTCGGAGTTTGTATATATAATATGCAGGGGGTGCAGGGTTTGCCCCCTGCAAAATGTAGATTTTTTGTTGTTTTGTGTCATTATACTTTTCAGAAAGCCAGTCATATGGTCTTGAACATATGAAATTCGACTTTATGAAAAGTTGATGACCTGACATAGATCCGATATTTTGCATATACAGTTGACTCCAACAACGGTAATTACAAGTATGTGCTTCTCAGTTGCTTTTCATGGGCAACATAAATACTGATTCTAATTCCTAAAAACATTGATTGTCTAAGAGACTGCCATCTATATATACTGCCAGGAAAAATCCTGACCCCCTCCCAAACTTGACCCCCTCCCAAGATCCTACTCCTCCTCAGTCTACAACTAGTCTATCTTCCCCTTCTCTCTATCATATCAACTCCTTCTGCTGTCACGTTAGCATGTGCTATCCCTACTTTAAGCTTTCTGCCTCCTTTCACCCTTTAAGCTAATTTCCTCTCTCTGCTAATAACATTTCTTAATATTTAAAACTTCTATTCCTACACTTGTACCATGATTTTAAATAATTATTCACTGTTATTATCAATTTAAGTAATATTATTACCAAATTGTTTTGTGTGTTATTACTTTATTTAATGTGCTACCTCTACCTTATATACTCTGTATTGCTTATGCATATTTTTTCTTTATATGTAATTACATGTGTAGCTTTTCTCCCCGGGCCTCCACTAAAAATGGGCTCATTTCAGGCCCAGTGGAATTTCCCAGTAAACAAATGCAATAAATAAATAACACAGCCTTTCATCCTGGAAAGCCAAGCATTTTCACAGTCTTGTGCTGTGAGTGGGATAATGCTCATAGTCACAGTATCACTCCAGAAGTTAAGAAGTGTCATATTTCATAATGTGTGATCATCAGTATTATGTTGATAGAAAAAAAAAACACTTTTCCACCCAACACTGCTCAATGTCATCTTACCACACAATCCCATGACATGTAGTTAGTAACTAGGGGAACCATGTCACTGGTGTCCTTAAGCTCAATGATAAATTGACAGGTTCTCTCCCTGATAATACATATTCATTCCTCAATAAAAAATTCACAAGTGTCATGTGAAAATTAGATGTGTATTTTTTTTCTGTCAAAACAAATTCTAAATCACTACCTGCACTGGTATATCTGCTTTTCTTACATCCTATTTGTTAATGAATTCATGGGGGGTGTATGTTTCCCATGTTCCACAGTGCACTGACATATACTGGTTTATTTGCACCCAGTGTGGTTTCAAAACCTGTAGGAAAAACATAATTTCCAATTAAACGAAGAAAGTACCAAGTGATTCCTCGTCATCTCCCACACGAGTTTACACAGCCCGTAACACTTAACACATACAACCCTGTCTTGAAAACATAATGAATTACACAACGGAACAAATGTGGTTGTGATAATATGTAAGTAACAAAATTAGTATTTTTTAGGCAAATCACAGTGGTCTGAATTCATTAAATAATGACACATATTTGAGTTTCAGAAGTTATATCATTCAGAAAAAGCATGCTAATACATAACCAATCAACTTTTTAAGTCTGCTAAAGCAATATTTAAAATCTGTCCCTATTTTTGGGTCTTTGTGCCCCCATTATTTTAGGCTTTGTCCAGATTTCTTGCAGTAAAGAGGTTGGAGTCAACTGTTAACTGAAGTTAACCTTTTAATCATCTGTATTTTCTATAGCATTTTCAACAAATTATACTTTCAATAGCCCAGTACCAGAATGTTATGGCTGATGTGTTTAGAACTGCATAAACACAATAACAAAATGAAATGCACTCATCTAAAAATATATTTTTGGCTAAACAGAGCAATGGTATTTACACTGATAAACTTATCCTTCTAAAATGAGCAAATTCGTAGTGCTGTGGGACTGACTTGAGCTTTTCCTGATGACAGGTAGCTAAAACTACACTATTTCTTAACTCCATTATTCAGTATTTAATTTATGGAACTTCATTTTATGAATTATGCCACTTCCTTTAGGCAACTTTGGGTGGAAGCTAATTTATAGGTTCAAAGGTTGGTACTAGGCTATCGGCCCTAGGGCCTATACAAGCCTAGCCATAACAATTCCCTGGATATTTCTTCCCACAATATTTACTTCTCTGGACCCCTGTCTAGCAGGGCGACTAACATGATCTCCCGAGTGAATTTCCTATCTCCCATCCAATCATCAAGGTTCCTTTTGAAGAGGGCCAAGGAGGCGCTCTGCTTGACATCTATGGGCAGTCTATTCCATAGGATGGGGAGTCTCTGGGTCAGGAACCTATCCCTCCAGCATATTTTGTTCATTGTGATGACAAGGTTTAGATCCCTGGAGCTTGTGGCTCTGAGAGATTGGGATTTCTTTAAGTGGAGCATGACCAACAGCTCAGGGTTTGACATGGCCTTGTATGTTAAGCAGAGATTGCCTCTGAGTAGACGATATGCCACAGAGTATAGCTGGAGTTTTTTTAGATGGTCAGCATATGGCATCTGCTTTAGGCCTGTTATTCTTTTAGTGAGGTATTTCTGTGGCCTTTCCAACTGTTGCAGATGTCTTGTGAGGTACATACTAAACGGGGCATTATACTCTATAATGGGTCTAATGAGGGATGACTACAGTGGGATAATGACCTCCTTTTTTCTGGATGAAAATCCCTTAGTGATGAGGTGTGCCACATAGAAGGATCTTCTGACTGTTGTGGCGATGTGGTTATCGAAAGTGAGACCACTGTCCACCTGTGTCCCTAAATCTCTCATCACACTTTCGATGTTTAGTGTACTACCACCTATGTGGTAATTCATGGGTACATGTTTTTTTCCAAAGTGGATAACTATACATTTCTTGGCATTAAGATTGAGCCCATGGCTCTGGCACCAGGCATCTGTTTCTGTAAGGCCCTTTTGTAGAATATCCACATCATTTGGGGATTCAATAATGGCTCCCAGTTTGCAGTCATCTGCGAACTTTGTTAGCCAGAGTCCCTTATTGTTGTCCTGCACTTCAGAGTAGTAGATGCCAAACAAGAGTGGTCCCAGGACTGACCCCTGAGGTACTCCACTTGTCACTTCTCTGGAGCTGGATTTGGAGTCAATGTAAATGCTCTCACACTCACACACACACACACACACACACACACACACACACACACACACACACACACACACACACACACACAGTCTGGGTTCTGTCAGTAAGCCAGTTGGCAACCCATCAAGTGACGTAGGGATTTATGCCCAGCTTAGTAAGTTTATCTATGATTCCAGAGTGGGGGATAGTGTTGAAGGCCTTGGCAAGGTCCAGATAGGCTATGTGGACCACCTTACCCTCGTCCACAGCTCTGGAGACTGATTCGAAGAAGTCAGTCAGATTCAGGAGACAAGATCAGCTCTTCACAAACACAAACTGGGTGGGGTCCAGGGTTTGAAGGTTGCCAATGTCATTGTTTATAAGTTCCATGATAATGCGTCCATGCTCTTGCAGATCAGGCTTGTCAGACTGATGGGACGGTAGTTCCCGGGATCCAAGGTGGATCCCCCCTTGTGTAGTGGGATAACTGTAGCTCTGCACCACTCAATGGGCATGAAGCCTGAGATGAGGCTATGATTAAACATGACACTTAGGTGAGGTGCCAGTTCATTTTATAGTTCATGTAGTACACAGCCTGGGATGTCATCTAGTCCCATGGATACTGTATTCTTAGCTTTGGAGAGTGCGGTTTCTACCTGTATGGCCGTGATTACCGGAATTGAGTAATCTTTTGGTATTGAGATGGGCCCTTTAGGGGGCGAAGTTGGCATTAAATCGATCTGCCAGGATATTGGCAATATCCTTGGGATCAGTATATTTAATGCCATTCTGTTGTAGCTCAGAGCAGATCTGAGCATTGCCATTTAGATTCTTGACATAACTATAGAATGCCTTGTGGTTGTCTTCAGAATCTTTGGCGATTTTATTTTCGTAACTAGCTTTTGATCATTTTATGAGGGATCTCAGCTTCCTACTGAGGCTGGTGAGGGAGTTTTTTGCATCCTGGGATTTTCCTCTTTTCTGCAACAGTTTCTTCCTTCTGTTGTATAGTTTGTTTATAGCAGGGGACCACCAGATTGGCTTCCTTTTTTGGCAAAGAGCATCTTGGTTCTATTTGGGATGGCACGATTCATGCACGAGTAGATGTGCTTGTACAGTGCCTTAGTGTAGGATTCTGCAGTCGAACTTTCAGATCCCATCTGCATGAGTGTCATGAAGTTTGTCACTTCTGACTTAAGTAGCATGAAGTTGGCTTTGGAGAAGTTTTTTAAGGAAGTTTCCTTACTGGAGGGGTGGGGGTGGGATGTGGATGTCAAGGGTGATTTGCTTATGGTCAGACCTGACCAATGAGGGGTTTACCACTGGTGTGGAGCATCTATCTCCCATGTTGGTAATGACCAGGTCTAGGATATTGGAGGCCGTGGTGGGACAATGGATTAGTTGATCCAGGACATTGGAATTTATGAATTCCAAGAACCGTTGGGTAAAGGAGTTGGTACCCGAGTACTTTTCCCAGTTAATGGCAGGGTAGTTGAAATAACCCAGTATTAGGATGTTTGGTTGTATCGTGATATTTTCCAGTATGTTTAGAAAGGTGTAGTGAGAATCTTGGGGCATGGTGGGGGATCTGTAGCAAGCTACAGTTTGGATTGCAGTCTTACCTAGTGTTAGTTGCACCGGGAGAATTTCAGATGCATTGTATTGGGCAACTAGCCTGGAGGTGTGAATATCCTTGGTGAATATGGACACTCCTCCACCTTTAGTGTTTCGGTCTTGTTTTTTTGGCCGAAAAGTGTGGTAAGAGTTGTAGCCTGGTATTGCAGGGGTGCTCTCTGGAGCCTTGAACCAGGTCTCAGTTACTGCACAGATATCGATGTTCTCCATTTTTAGGAGTGCCTCGAGAGAGTGCATTTTGAGGTTTAGACTTCTAGCATTGAGTAGCATTACCTTCAGATTTTGCATGCTTGTATCTGTTACGGTGGTGGTTTTATCCTTTGAACCTTGCTTAAAAAGGCACTATAGGGGTGGCAAGAGCTTTAGCCAGTAACCTGAATCCCAGGGTGACAGGTGCAAACCATCTCTGGCAAAGCATCGTGGTTTGTCGATCATGTCTTCCCAGGCAGACAGATACTGGATCCCCTTTGAATGACACCAGAAGCTTAGCCAATTGTTGAAGTCAATCATTTTGTCCTTATACTGTGGTACCATTCTGGGTGAAGGCAGGATGCTGCTCAGGGCTAGGGTCATACCTGCCTGGGCCACATGATCCAAGAGCTCTTCCATGTCTTTTTTCATGTAGTCCAGGGAGGTATGTCTCAACTCCAGCATGGGCAATGACAGAGCCCTATTTGTACTTATTGTGGAGTGATTTGAGTGCATGCATTATGTGGCAGATCCTGGAACCTGACAGGCAGCTGACTGTAATTTTCTCCTTGTTCAGCCTAGTGAGTGGGACATCAGTGTGCCTGACTATAGAGTCACTTATGACTAAAGTGTTGGGTACATTGTCTTGCCTTAGGGGCTGTTGTTGGGTGGCACACTGGTGTTATGAGCTATGTGTCACTTTGGTTGTGACTGGTGTTTGCGTTTCAGCTTCAGAGGTCCTTGTTGCTTGGGCAGGTTAATGTTAAGGGCCTCCGCATATGTGGGTTTAGTGTTGCTATGTGTGGGTGTTGATGGTGTGGGTTTTGAAGGGCTATGAGTTGCTTGAGGTGTAGTGCAGGTGTTAACCTTCTCCTCTTGACTGTCTAGCACAATCTTGGCCGGAGAGAGCTTTGCTTCCAGTTTGGCTATGTAAGTGCATCTCTCGCAGGTTGTAGTGTTGGTGGTAGGAGGAGAGGATTGTCTATGTACATGAGGCAGTTGCCGCATTGCCCCAGTATGCCCAGATTCACCAGGTGGACAGGAGAAGTCACCGGAAGCTGACCCTTGGACATGCCTGTTTAGGTGTTTTTTTGTAAAATATGTATACAAGCTGTTTTCCCTTACCTTTGCAAGGTACTTTGCAGTTATAGGCTGTTTAGTGCCTACAATTAATTTCTCCTTATTGACAAGGAGAGTTGAATGCTTGTATTAGTTTCAGGCTTTCTAGTGCTTTCCAGCAGGTTCTAGAGCAAGTGCTAGTCACAGGGGTTCAGATTTTAGTGCTACTACTGAGAAACTCGCTAGTTCCAAGGGAAAATCTGAAGAGCAGACTTTCTGGCACCTGGAATAGTTTAACTGTAGCCTCACAGTGCTGCACGATGTGAAAAAATGTGCAAACACACGCATTATTAAGCCAGAAAGTTGAAAGGGATAGAAATCAGCCCAAAAAGGCTAATGAAATTACAATTTCAGAGCTGGAAACCACTCCTCTAACATTAGATAGGCAGTACAATGCTCACCACTCCCACTGGTAAGCAGTAGGACTTCCCTCTACCACAGCAAGGTCTGGATAGCCCTGAACACAGAAAATAAAGTCCTGAGACAAGCAAAGCCTGGGATATGGACTGGCTAGGAAAGGTGGGAAACGAGCAAACAAGATAGTATTTTTTTTTTGTTAAAACAGACTAAACTATGCAATAATACAGAGAAGACTAACACACTTGAGTGTGTAGTCCTAAACAGTAAATGCAATTAAAACTCTACAAAATTAGCAATTTAAAACTTTTTAAATGAAGCAAGGCAAGTACACAACTGAAAAACGATTTAAGAGGCAGTAATACAGCAGAATAAGTAGCTAGTCTACATATACAGAGAAGTCTATATATACAGAAAAGCAGCTAAAACACACAACAATTCAGATGCAGTGCAACCTAGAGCACTTGAGTTCTAGCAATATTAAGGCAATTGCAGTTATAATAAATGCTGTAAAATATACTCTATCTTTCCAAAATGTTTGAGAAGCACAGTCGGAACACAAGGAGATTCAAGCAATTTTTTTGAAAGGGACAAAGGAGAAACAGAAGGCCTTCTCAGATGTTCTCTCTGTATTAGGTAGAATGAGCTAATGACACTAGACTGGGAGGAGTGTCCCAGATCAAATTTACAGTAGGGGCGGGCAACTGCAAAGCCACCAAGTATAACAACAAGACATGAACAAGGAGGGAGGGTGAGGGCCAATACTAAAGCTATTAGCCTACACTCTTTAGACAGTAAACACTACAGAAAGCCACAAAATGAAAGTTTTTAAACAGATGAAGGAGCAAAGAGACTCTACAGAATGCTTTTAAGTGCAAACAAATCAGTTACCCATGCAGATTAGTTAATAGCAATAAAATGCACTAAACACTATGCAGCAGGCAATACAAAGTGCTATATATAAATTGCTAGAAACAATAATCAGTATAAATAAGCCAAAAAAACAGGATACTTATATATCTCAGATCAGAGTTATAGTCAACACCCCTCCGCCACTCTGCTCAGTGGAGTGAATGTGAAATTATGGTTAGGGCTCAAATTGTATAACTAGGAGTGTGGTCTCTAAGATGGACATTTTAAAGAGCTGATCCAAAATGAGTGTGAACTGAAAATGTATGTATGACCTTGTTTATAATTGTTTTGCTCATAACATCACTAGCTTTCAACATTTTGCACCTGTAATTATGAAAAGCTATTTGTGTTACCATCCATGTGAATTATGCCATGGCTGTTTAGAACTATTGCCCTTAAAGCAGATTTTAGAACTGCTGCCCTTAAAGTAGATTTTTTTCTCAAAGCCTGAAAGAATCATGCAATTAGACTTTTATAACTTTAAAGGAGGATCCCTATCTTTCTGAAGAGTCCTTCCAAACCCGTTTATTTGTATATTTTGTTCATGATTTCAATAACTTTAAATAATTTAGACCCAGCTTTCAACATGCCATCTAGGGAACTTTGCATCATTGTGCATGCTGTTGTTAATCTCCTGTGATGTGTTAAAGGAACTTTTGTGTGTCAAGTAAAAAATGACATCACAGATTGGAAAGGTATAATAACAGTACCATATTGTATGACTGAATATCTTAGAGATACTTTTCTGAAAGCTTAGTCCAACAATATTTTGCGAAGTGCCTAAATTAAACAGTTACAGCTAATTTAGAAAATATTTACATGTAACATTGCAATCAATTAAACATATCATTATGCTTGCACAGAAAGCCTGTCTGGAATGAGCCATTTTAACCATACCACAGAGTCAGAATGACAATCTGTCAGCCATATTTTCAAAATGAAAGGAATGTTCTTGACAGTAACACTTCTTTTATGCAGTTACCCCTCTTTCATAGCATAAAAAGCAGAGAAAATAACTCATTGGGGTATTTTCCTGTATAAACAATCCATGATCCCTCATTTGCATCCAGTATCACTGGCCCCACCCATATGAGCAGGAGAATTTAGACATTTTAGTATGTGAAACTACACAATAGATGTTGCATTACTACATAACAGGTTCCAAAGTCATAGAAACCTTACTGCTCAGTAGTGCTTCTGTAGTCCACAGAGCATCAACGATTTTTCAGAGTTGCATGTAAAACCAGTAGTCCGTAGAGATGGCCAACGTTAATTAGACCTCAGCATCTTGCTGCACTGTTTTGCAGAGATTCTTTCATAGTGCAGCAAGTCAGGAAGATCTGTACTATGCAAGGAATGTGTAGAGCAGTGTGCAAGATACAGCTGTAATTTATCTGCATACACCTATGCATTCTGATGGGAGAATCAGAGAAGAAGAGCAGATTTCTCTTAATCATTTTGCTAAACTAGATAAGCAGTGAAGTACTGTGTGTGTGTGTGTGTGTGTGTGTGTGTGTGTGTGTGTGTGTGTGTGTGTGTGTGTGTGTGTGAGTGTGAGAGCATTTACATTGACTGCATGTGCCTATATGCTTAGTGTGAGAGTATGTATGTATATGTGTGTTTGTGTGCATTTGATGTCTTGTGGCTGAAATGATATGTACCTGTATAGATAAGATCTTACATGTAAATTACTTCAGCATTAAATGTGTGTATCTCTGTGCTTGTCTGCTTGTGTGTGTGTGTGATCATTTGTATGTGTGTGCGTTTGCATGCACAAACATGTCTATCCACACGCACTTGTGTGTATGTGAGTGTGCACGTAAGAGCATGTTGTGTGTTTTTTGCATAGCTGTACAAGTTGATATGTCTGTATGCCTTTCTATGTGTATCTGGGGCAGGGGGATATCTATGTTTTTTCTTCTAAATACCTGCACTGCTTATATGCACAAGCTGGTAGAATACATCGCTGGGCAGTTGTTTAAATGGCTCAGCTGAGCAATTCATAATTATACAAAATATGTGTAATGCAGTTTAATACCATATATATTTTGCACATGAATATGAATCACATTAAAACAAAGAAACACAACTCTTCCTATGTTAGCATAGCAAATTGCATATCTGACAACCTTGCCTATGAATTCCTTTTGAAGTGTAGTGCTAATGCTCTCCTACCTAAACATTGCATTCCATATTAACTTCTTCCTAATATGCATTCTCTAGAGCCTTTGAGTTAGAGCTCTCATACAGTAAAAGTGCATTCCATATGAACTACATCTTGATACGGATTCCTCAGCTGCTGGCTTTTATGTTGGGCACAGTTATAGTGGGAAGTGGCATTATTATAGAATTGTTTTGGCTACAGGGGCAATACTCAACACCAAGGCTGGACTACATATATCAGTCAAAGTCACACAAAAACATATCTTTATGATCAAAAACTCATGAAAGAGAATCAGAAATGGTTATCTTTTTAATAACTGCCATTCTGTGTCACTGGAACATTTTCTGATAATATTTTTTAACTCATGCTTTATATGAACATAGCCAAAGGGTCATGAAGCAAAACTTGGAAAAAAATCCTGAAAACTGTTATTCTATGTCCTTTTTTATCACATACTATAATATTTTACTGTCAAGATACATGAATTGTTTAACTTAAATTTGTAAATATTTTATATAGTTTTAGTCAACATTTAGCTAATGTCGTAAACTACAATAAACTGTGGATTTTATGCAAAGAAAGTTTAAAACTGAAACTAAGAAAGAAGTTGGAATCATCTTACAGTATCTGGACATGTCATAATCCATTAGAAGGTCATAAATTGTAGTCAGGCTATCCAAAGACAGAAAAAGCGACTTCAAGATAATTTCCAAAATATCTAAAGGTTTTTTTCCACCTGCATATTTTACTTTTCCAAAGAAAGCAAACAGATTCACAGGAAGTATTGCGTTCCCTAGTATCTAATGGGTTTACTCCCCCTGCATATTTTATTTTAGTGCAGAAAGCAAACAGTGTCAGAGGAAATACTGCAAAATATTTTGTACATGGTAGAGAAATGGTCTGTTTGTTCTACTTTTAACAAAACAAGAGTATTTTGTGTATATAGGTCATAATTTTTATTCTCGCATTTTAATTTTACATAATGTACAATCCTCAAGCATAGTGCACTGTTGTCTCATAAATTTCAGGCATATGCAGAACTATATAGTCATATCTGCCCTTATTTTGACTATAACTTATAAAGATTTATTTAATTGCCAGCCATGTTATTTGGAGTTTAAATAATGTCACTTTAAACAAAACTCCAGAATACTTAGAAGAACACAGACTTGAATGAAAGTTTTGAATCTTGCATCCTAATTTATGATCTTGTTGATTGTGCTTAAAAGCAAAATATATTTAATATATTCGTAGTATATTCTAAAATTTGATAATGAAATGTTTACAAAGGCTTTTGCTGATGAGTAACGTATAAAGTTTCAGAAATAATCACTAAAAGACTTGAGGTTCATTAAATGATTGGCCAAAAGTACATTTCACATCTTACCTTGTCTGAGCTTGAGCACCATTGCAGTCTCCTGCACAAAAGTATCCTTCTTCTGCTTGTTTTTGCTTTTTTAGAAATAGCATTCTTTAGTAGGAACAATATGCAGAGAAAAGTACTTTGTGTGGTATATCCTTCATGTGGAAGGAACTAAGCTAAGTTGTGCATTTTTTTTGGTTAAAAAGGTATATATTTCTTTTTCCAGGTTATGATCAGCAGCTTCAGGCGCCTCAAAAACCAAAGTCACCTGACACATCTGTAATTCCAATCACCAGTCTGGGTAATCAGCTATTTTTTTCTGATTGCTTGCAACTAGTTTGCTTTCAGTATGACGACTTGTTAGTCTTATGATAAACTTCTTTTTTTTAGATCCAGAAGAATCTGTAACATGGAAATTGGTTTCTAAGCACATTTGTGAACTGAATTTTGATGCCTCACTTCTACACTTTTAAATTGATGTACATATTTTAATCTGAAACATTTGATACCCTTGTGTTAGGTAAAATGTTCTTTCCTTAAAGATCAAGAGCAATGTTTTTTTGCTATCCAGTTTTGTTATCATTATGCCATCATCTTGTAACATGTGCTTTCTTATTCTAAAATATGCAGTTTTTACTTTAGTGGACCTATATTTATTTATTAAGTTTAATAAGCTGGTGTTTCTGTTTACTATATGCTGAGCAACTGTTCAGTTACTTCTGATTCCTTGTCATCCAGCCCTGCCTTCAGACAGTGTTCAGGGGTGGGGGCGAGTTCTATAGTGGGTTGGCATGTTTTCTGTAGTCTGCAACAGAAGATTTTGTTACAAAGTAACCAGAATGTAACACAATCAGTAACTCAGACAATAAATAAAAAAACAAACACAGTTATATTCAAGTGGAAGATAGCAAAAGTAAGATCGAACAGGTTAATATTTTTATGTGCATAGTGCTTGGCAAAGAGAACAATAAAAAAGATGTAAACCTAATAAATCCATGTATACCAGTGGATTGATTGATAACTTTAGGGCGAAAACTATGGATGAATGAATTGTATACATTCTGGATTTGTGCAGAATACCAGTTACAAAATCAAAGAAAGAAAAGGAAGAGAAATTATAGTAGTATTACATGCATTTTCTGAGCAATACAAAGCATGAAACTCTGTCTGGCATTATTCACTGACTGCAATTCTCAGTGATTTACCATAAATAAATGAACACAAAGGTCCGGTCAACACGCAGCACCCAATAAAGGCAGCCACACCATAAAGCAGTCCAACCAAAACAACAATATAGCAAATAAATCCACAGAAAGAGAGTTGAATAAAATAAACCAGGAGGTTTTATTCCAGATTGAGTGCTTTCTTTTCCAAAACAGGAAACTTCATAAATACCTTGGGACAAGATAAACATATGAGGCAAAATCAGTGACAGCTGAGCAGTATGAACAGAAGCCAAAATGAAGCCCACCCCTACTGTATATTTGATCTGTGACACTCTTCCCAGTCTAGTGTCTTTAGCTCATTCTACCTAATCTACCTAATACAGAGAGAAAAAAAATAATTTTTTGCACTTTATTCATCTGCTTACTGTGTTTGAATTTCTTCCTACTTTATTACTTATTTTGCTCTTGCTGCCTGTTCTTAAAAGTACTCGATAGCATTTATTCTGCTACATTTATTACTGCTTGTTAGTAGCCGATTAAATTGTAACTGTGATTCTAAGCCTTTAGATTACGCACTTGGATTTTAGACCAGTTGTTTCACATTAGGAAGGTTTGTGGTTTGCACTGTTGTGGCAGGACAGGAAGCTTACATCCTTCTGAGTTGGGAGTTGCTGATTGAAGGCTTAATGTCTGTTCTAAACTGTATTAGTTCTGGTTTAAGCACTTGGGCTTTGGGCCAGTTTTTTTTTTACATTAAGAAGGTGTGGTCTGCACTGTTGTGGGAGGCTGGATTCTGCCCTTCTGAGCTGGGAATTTCTGGTCACAGGCTTATTGTGACTGCTTATTTGATCTGTTTCTTTCTGAAATTGGTTTGCCTTGTTGCTGCAGCATAGACAAGATTCAGGCCTGCTGAATCTAGTTTTGTTTGTATAACTTGAGCACTGACCCAGGCCATCTTTTTTGGAGAAGGTTCCCCTGCACCCTAGCAGCAGGAGTGTGCATTTATTACTTGTCTGACTTGAAGACTGCTGGAGCAGGGCTCAGTTTTGAGCTTTTTTTCTGGTTAATTGGGTAACTTGTTTAAATCAGTTGTTCGTTTTCTATTGTTTTATATATATATATATATATATATATATATGTATAAATTTGCATTCTATTCATCTGCTTTTACTGTATTTGTGTTTCTTCCTACTTTATTACTAGGGGCATTGACTACAACTCTGATCTGAGATATATAACAATAAGTATCCTTTTCTGTGCATTTAAAGAGTTTTTTTATTGTATCTGCTTTATTTTCTGAAAAAAAAATATATATACTTGTTTCCCGCCCTTCTAAGCTAGTATAGTCCAGTTTTCAGGTTAAGTGCTGAATTTAGGGCTGTGTTACAAATTTCTGTGTTTTCCCATACCTTACTTGGATAGAAGGAAGTTTCTCTGTTCACCTGTGAGAGAGGGGAGGTTTGAGCAGCCTGTCTGTCCCTAGAGGAGTGGTTTCAGGCCAGAAATTAGTACTTTATTGGCCATTTTGGGCTAATTTCTATCTCTTTCATTTCCCTGCTATAAATACTGCATTTGCCCGGTTTTGCACACCAAGCATCGCCGGTTAGCTAGGGTATAACTATTCCCGGCTCCACAAAGTCTCCTCTTCGATTTTTCCATTAGAACTAGACAAACCTTCAACTTAAGCACTCAAGCCGTTCATTTCTCAGCCTGTCACTTGCTCAAAACTCATAGCAAGCACTTATAAACCCTAGCACTAGACCCTCCTATACTGTACAGAAGGACAAGGCTCTCTATTCAACCTTACCAGCCATTCAGTAAAACAGTTCACTGTACCTATCCAGGTATGTCCAAAGGGCAGTTTCATGCGTACTCTCCAGTCCAACTGGTGAATCTGGGCATTTTGAGGCAATGTTACAACTGCCTCATGTACACAAACAATCCTCTCCTCCTACCACCAAACACTAATACATGTGAGATATGCAATTATACAGCCAAACTGGAGGCTAAGCTCTCTCAACCCAAGGCTGGATCAGACAGTCAAGAGGAGAAAGGAAATACTTGCATCACACCACCAGTTTCACATAGACCCATTAAACCAGCACCAGCAAAAAACACACATACATACACAAAAACATACTCAGAGCCTCTAAATAAAAATCTGCAGAAGCAACAGAGACCTCCAAAGCAGACATCCAAGCAACCTCCACCCCCCCAACGCAAACCATGAAACACATACTTTACAAAACCAGTGTGCCACACAACCACAGCCCTTAAGGCAAAATAACATACCCAACATACTAGTAATAGGTGACTATCGTCAGGCACACCGACGTCCCACTCACTAGGCTGAATAAAGAGAAAGTTACTGTTAGCTATCTGTCGGGAGCCAGGATCCGCCACATAACACAAGCACTCAGGTCACTCCAGAACAAGTACAAATACAACTCTGTCATTGTCCATGTTGGTGTGAATGACCTGAGCCATACATCCCTGGACTACATGAAAAAAGACATGGAAGAGCTCTCTGATCTTGTAGCCCAGGCCGGTATGACCCTGACCCTGAGTAGCATCCTGCCCTCACCAAGAATGATACCACAAAATAAAGAAGAAAATTATCAATTTCAATAATTGGTTAAGTTTCTGGTGTCATTCAATGGGGATCCAGTGTCTGTCCACCTGGGATGACATGCTTGACAAGCCACGCTGCTTCACTAGAGATGGCTTGCACCTGTCACTCTTAGGCTTTCGAATACTGGCCAAGGCTCTTGCCACCCCCATAGTGCCTTTTTTTAGGCAAGGCTTAAAAGGCAAACCCACAGCCATAAATAGCACAAGTAAGAAAAAACTGAGGGTAATGCTACTCAATGCCAGAAGTCTAAACCTCAAAATGCACGCACTCGAGGCACTCCTCAGTATGGAGAAAATCGATATACGTGCAGTAACAGAAACCTGGTTTAAGGCTCTGGAGAGCACCCCAGCACTACCAGGCTACATTTTGGCCACAGAACCCAGACCGAAATACAAAAGGCGGGGGCGTATCCATATTCATCAAGGATACCCACACCTCCAGGTTAGTGGCACAGCACAGTGCTTCAGAGATCATCCACGTGCAACTAACAATGGGCAAAACTGCAATTCAAATTGTAGATTGCTACAGATCACCCACCATGTCCCAGGACCCCCATTCCGCATTTCTGGAAACACTGAGAAATATAAACGTCCTACCAAACACCCTAATATTGGGTGATTTCAATTACCCAAACATTAATTGGGAGAACTACTCAAGTACTAACTCCCTTGCCCAACATTTCCTAGAATTTATAAACTCAAACGCCCTGGATCAAATGGTCAATACTCCCACCAGAGGTGACAACATATTGGACCTGGTCATCACCAACATGAGCGACCGGTGCTCCACACCAGAGGTCAACCCCTCGCTGGTTAGATCTGACCATAAACAAATCACTTTGGATATCCACATTCCGCCCCCATCCCCGGACAAGGAAACCACAGTGAAAAACTTTTTAAAAGCAAATTCACGTTACTTAAGACCGAGGTGGAAAGTTTCAAAGCCCCCATGCTAGAGGATAACATTGTCCAAGCTGCAAAATCCTTTACTAATGCATTCTGTGGGCACCTAGAAGAATGCATGGATCGTGCTATCTCAAGCAAAACCAAGACTCACTCCTCCAAGAAAAGGAAACCAGTCTAGTGGACTCCTGCCATAAACAAGCTATACAATAGAAGGAGGAAACTAGTACAGAAAAGAATAAAATCCCAAGAAGGGAAGACATCCCTGATCAGTATCAGTAAGAAACTACAATCCCTCATAAAATCATCCAAGGCGAGTTTCGAAAGAAAAATTGCCAAGGACTCCAAAGATAACCACAAGGCATTCTTTAGCTATGTCAAGAATCTAAGTGGCAATGCTCAGATCTGCTCGGAGTTAGTGCAGAATGTTGCAAAATACACTGAACCAACCAATATTGCCAACATCCTGGCAGACATGTTCAGCGCAAACCCCCATCCCCACCCCCAAAGGGGCCTGTAATCATACCAAAAGAATGTAGAGCTCCTGAAATCACAGACATTTAGGTTAAAACAGCCCTCTCCAAAGCCAAAAACACAGCATCAATGGGACCGGATGGTGTCCCAGGCTGCGTCCTACATGAGCTCAAAGATGAACTAACCCCTCACCTAAACACACTGTTCAAACTCAGCTTCTCCACAGGTTACGTACCTATTGAGTGGCGCACAGCAATGGTTATTCCGCTCCACAAAGTTGGAGCCACAACAGACCCTGGGAACTCTTGCCCTATAAGCCTGACTAGCTTGGTCTGCAAGGCTATGGAGCGCATCATCATGGAACTCATTAACAGAGACAGTGGGAATCTCCAAACACTGGACCCTACCCAGTTCGGCTTTGTTAAGGGCAGATTATGCCTTCTAAACCTGGTGGACTTCTTTGAGACAGTTACCAAGGCTATAGACGAGGGAAAAGTGGTACACACAGCCTACCTAGACCTCGCAAAGGCCTTTGACACCATTCCCCATTCTGGTATTATAGACAGCCTCACCAGCCTGAACGTAAACCCCTATGTCACAAGATGGGTTGTCAACTGGATCACAGACAGAACCCACATGGTAAGAGTTGTGAGAGCTAGGTCTGACTCAAAACTGGTTACAAGTGGTGTTCCCCAGGGCTCAGTCCTAGGACCCCTCCTGTTTGGCATATACTTCTTAGAGGTACAGGCAAGCACAGGAGGACTATGGCTGACCAAGTTCGCAGATGACTGTAACCTAGGGGCTATACTTGACTCTCCGGCTGACACAGACATCCTCCAAAAGGGTCTCACTGAGATGGATACCTGGTGTCAAAATCATGGCCTCAAGCTAAATGCCAAAAAGTGCATAGTCATCCCCTTTGGAAAAAACAAAGTACCCATAAACTATCACATAGGTGGTAGTCCCCGAAATATGGAAGACATAATAAGGGATCTGGGGACCCAAGTAAATAGTAAACTCTCCTTTGATAATCACATTGCCAAAGTGGTTAGAAAATCATTCTACGTGGCCCACCTTATCACAAAAGGGTACGCATTCAGATCAAAAGAGGTCATTGTGCCCCTCTACTCATCGCTCATCAGACCCATCATAGAGTACAATGCCCCATTTGGGATGTATCTTACAAGACACCTGCAACAGCTGGAAAGACCATAGAAGTACCTCACTAAGAGGATCACTGGCCTCAAACAGATACCCTATGCAGCTCGACTGAAGAAACTCCAGCTGTACTCGGTTGCATACCGCCTACTCAGAGGTGATCTCTGCCTGACATGCAAGGCCATGTCCAACCCAGAACTGATGGACATGCACCACCTAAAGAAAAGCGTATCCCCTTGAGCCACACACTCTAGGGATCTAAACCTCACCACAACAATAAATAGGACATGCTAGAGGGCTAGATTCCTGTCACAGAGACTTCCCATGCTTTGGAACAAGATTCCAATCTACATTAGGCAGAGCTCCTCGCTAACACGCTTCAAGAGAAACCTTGACGAGTGGATGGGAAACAGAAAGTTTACCCTGGGGATCACTTCAGTGGCTCTGCTGGACAGAGGCACAGGGAACTAATCTAAGGGGGCGGCGAAAGCCAACACATTCTGGCTAGGCTTATAAATGCCTTCGGGCAGATAGCCTAGTACCTACCTATGAATCTATGAAGTGCTCCTCTGAATTAACAAATATGAAAGCTGTAAGACACTTCAGTATAACACACTATCACACTGCAGTAAACAGTTGTCTATTATGGAATGATCACTTTACGGCATCTTCATTGTTATATATGTGCAATTTTTTCCAAATGTTTTCTTTTCAGCACTAATTCCTTGTAGTATAACATACAAACATACTGCACAGTAGGTCTGTCATTGAATTGATTTACATGATAGTTTTCTCCCTAAAATATGTTGGTAGACAATGATTTATTAGTTTTTTATACATTCTGTATGCTAAGCACTAAACACCTTAGTAAGAATCTTATTTTATTCTTATCTTACTTTAGTTACCTTTCACTTGAATATGACTGTGTTAATCAATTTATTGCCTGACCGAGCAACTGATTGTGCAGCATTCTAGTTACTTTATAATAAAATCTGATGCAGACTACAGAACACATATCAGGCCACTATAGAACTGCTTCACCTGTCTAATATGTCATCGTAAGGTAGGGCTGGATGATATGGAATTGGGAAGTAATTGGACAGTTGTTCAGCATATAGTCAACAGAAACATCAGTTTATTAAACTTAATAAATGTAGGTCCACTGAAGTAACTAAAGTAAACATTACACATTTTATAAACTTTACAAGATGATGGCATAATTATAACAAAAAGAAATGGTAAAAAAAAAAAAGAAAACTTTGAACTTTATATTTAAAAGTTAATTTGAGGCCCAACATACAGGCATATAGTCAAGAAATAAAAAAAAATGCTGTTTCTAAGATTAAAAGGTAGAAGAAGTCATAGTGCTGGGGTTGCCACCCCTCCGTTTTTTTTCCGGAGTATCCGGAAATCAAACTGATTCTCCCGTAGTCTGGAAAACACTGTACAAACTCCGGTATTCTGTTTCAAAAAGGAAACAGACTATTGGAGTTTGTAAATTGGTTGATTTACTATGCTTTTTTTTACAGAAAAGCATAGTAAATCAGCCAAAGGCAATCAGCAGGAATGGAAAAAGAGGGCGTTCCTCACTGAGTGGTTTCATCGTGACATCACAAAATGGGCAGAATGTGGATGGGTGGGTGGAGTGGCCGGGGTTACTGATGACACGAGGGGTGTGGCTTTACTCCGGTTTTAGCCACGATGAAAGGTGGCAACCCTACATAGTGCCTATAATAATCCCTTCATTTTAGTACCCATGCAAAATGTCTCCATATGATTTTGTAATAGGTTTTACAATTTAAATAACATTTCAGAGCTTGATGTATAACCAATCCCAAGGATAGATGAGTGTATTGAAAAACCCAGGAAGGCAAGATACTTAAGCACCATAAACTTTACAAAAGGATAATGGCAAATACCTCTGACAAAATAGCTTACAGACTACTTTCCCAACCCCAGAAAGCTTTTTTAGTATAAGGTATTACTTTTTGAACTCTATGGCAAGACTCTTACTTATCAGCTATAAATGGATAGGATCTTCTGACCCCATACCTGTCAACTGCCTAAGTGTAGGCTATGCTAGATGCCTTGAGTTGGGCAGGCTTAATAGATAAAACTTCCAAATGAAAACTTGGAATGGCTTAAGCCAGATACTTAGGCATCATGATATTGGAGGGAAAGTCATAACCCCCCACCCCAACAGAAAAAGAAGAAACGATACAGGAGTGGCCTCAGGCACCTACTGAAAACATGTAATAGACTTTTCAAGTTTAAGTGGGAATTATCAGAAAGTATTTCAGACTTTGCAGAGCTGGCTCATCCCTTAACAAATCTCACCAGAGCAAAGGCTCCTCAGAGGGTTGGATGGGCTTACGATACTGAAGAAGCAATTACAGCTTTGAAATCATCACTAAATTCATCCTCTAACTTTATATCCACTGATTCTCTTATGTCATTTTTGGTTCCTACAAATGGCTCTGTGTTTTTTAAGATAAGGACATTTTATATCACAGACAAGTCATTATGCAACAATTGAAAAGGAATGCCTTGCTATCAAGGGAGATTTACTTCCCTTTAGTATTATCTTCTCGGTCTCTTATTTGCTTCCCTGTGCCTGGCTTGGACATCTGTGAGTACAAGACCTTGAATTCTTTCTAAATCCATCTGTGGACCTACAAGGCTGTTATAAATATTTTTTGCATTTGCTCTATGTCAGTGCTATTTAAAACTTCTGTGCTGCATTTATTGACTTTGTTGAATTTATCACTGTGTTTTAGCCTGCACTTGTTAAAGAAACACCATTTGTTTGTTAAAAGTATTCTGGTATTTCCTAACCTCCTCTGATACTGCAAAAGCTGTTCTGAGTTTGCCAAAATTAATTTGAGTTTGCCAAAGCATTTCTAAGTTTTGCAGTTTTTCTGTGTTTGTAGAAGTTCTCCTACATTTGTGCACTTTGTTTCTGTATATGAGCATTTCTCAGGGCTTGTGAACTTATTTCCAAATATTCCTGATACTGCAGGAGTTCTCCCTTTTGTTGTAAAGCATTTTATTTATTTTATTTTGCATTTGTTGACCGGGAGTGTCCGACTGAGCTAAAGCCCTTTTTCAGTGGAGGCCCGGAGAGAAAAACTCCAATAGAAAAAGCAATTTAATAACAGTTTTTACACTCATAGCAATATACAAAAAGTTACCATTCTGCTAAAGTAGTTGGCAAGATTAAACAATACAAATCAAAAAAGATAAAAAGTGTAACACATAGGAAGTTAGTTGTTTTAGTTTCAGTAGGATAGGCTATCTAACAATACTAAACAGAGTATAGACAATACTTTAGGAGAATTTCCTAGGAAGTAAAGGTAGTAAGTTATTATGTTAGGTGGTGAGTAATTGTTATACATTTCAGAGTGAGTTGGTTGTGGTCAAGGTGGTTGTGAACAGTGGCAGGTCCAGTGTTTTTTAAAGTAGTCTTTTGTAGCTAATTTAAATTGTTTGGGGTAAGTAAGGTTCCTCATTTCTAGTGGGAGTTTGTTCCATGCAATAGAGGGATGATAGCTATATAGATTACAGCCTGCCTTGGAATTGGGTTTATGAACCTTTAACAGATCTTGGGTTGCACTTCAGAGATACCTGGTAGGGCAATAGTTAGAGATGAGAGGTGATAGAGCAGGGCAGAAGGATGGCTGATATAGAATGCAGTGAATGATATGCAGCTGAGATTGAAGAAGCAGGTGAGGTAGTTCTAGCCAGTTTAGGTATTTTAGGGAAAGACCGTTGTGAGATTTATATGTTTGTTGAGCAGCAAATCTTGCTATCTTGTGATAGGTTGATTCCAGTTTGGTAAGTAGGAATGTATTTAGATTAGTGAGTATTTGGGAACAGTAAGTTAAATATGGTAGAAGGTACGCATGAGTAAGAGTAATTCTAGCTTCTGTTGTGAGGAATTTGTTGTTCCTGTACAGGAGTCCTAGCTTCTGATGTTATTTTTTTTTTGATACAGTTGTAAATGTGTAAATCAAATTTTAGTTGATCGTCAATGGTAATGCCAAGTAGTTTTGTGCTTGATTCAACTTTTATGGGAGTATTGTTTAGGGACATTATGGAAAAGGATGTTTTGATGTGGTTACTAGTTTTAGGGAGAAAAAGTAGCAATTTTGTTTTGTTGGATTAAGAATGAGCTGGTTATTTGTGAGCCATGCTTGTACTTCGTTAAAGGAAGCCTGGGTAGTTGAATGCAGTTCAGAAGGTGAATTTGCAATAGTGATGATTGTACAGTCATCTGCGTATTGGACTATATTTGACTGAAGACAAGTGTAGTGAAGTGTATTGGTGAAAATATTAAAGAGTAGTGGTCCAAGAATGGATTCTTGAGGGTCACCTGTACTAACAGGAAGGGGGGTAAATAGTACACTGTCCTATCGCACTGACTGCAGTCTGTGTGGGAGTGAGCAAGTTTTTGTGTAAGAGGTAGTGCATAACTTGCTTGTGTACACATTTTTCTAGGAATTTAGAGAGGGGGGAGAGGATAGCAATCGGTCTGAAGTTAGCAATTTCTATGGAGTTACCTCCTTTATTAATAGGAAGAGTGTAAAATTTTTCCAGATAGATGGAACTGTTGATTCAAAGATTGAATGATTTATTAGGATAGCTACAGGGATAACAAGGGCGTGTGCAGCAGTATGGAGAAAATATGAAGGGATGTTGTCTGCAGATACAGAGCATGGTTTGAGTTGAGAGAGTAGAGTTTTGATATAGTAAGTGGAGACAGGTTTGAGTGAGAAGAGGTTTAATGAGTTGATAGTTGAGTGGGTTTCAGGGGGGTTATGAATGTTATTGTCAGAGTGGCTGGGGTTAAATAGTTTGGAAATGTTTTCTATAAAGTACGTATTGAAGATATTGTCAATCTCTTCTGGTGACTTGTCAAGGACAGGGATTAGGTGATGTAGGAGTGCCAGGGTGTATTATGTGGTTTAATGCATTCCAGAATTTTTTAGGATTAGACTTAAATGTAGTTGGGAGATTATAACAGAAATCTTTTTTGTCTTTGTTGATGAATTTTTTAGTTTGGTTTCTTAGTTCTTTGTACTTTTGTAAGTTAGTTAGGCATTTGGTTTGTACCCATATTTTCCAAGCTGTATTCCTAGTTTTTATGAGGGTACAGGTGGTTTTAGATAGCCAGGGAGAAATATTTATTTTTACACAAACTTTTCTGGGTGGAGCTAGAGAACTCAGAATGCTAAGGAAAGTTGAGTTGAAGGTTTCTACTGCTTCGTCTAGTGGAAGCTGTGTTAAGCAGTTCCAGTCCACTTTAGAGATGAGGGTACAAAAAGTATCTGGGCTAAAGTTGGAGAGTTTGAGGCAGGTGATACTCTGATGTGGCTTTGGGAGATGGGTAGTATATCTGAGTACCTTTATAGGTGAGTGATCACTCAGGGAGTCTGGTAGTGTTTCTGGATTATGGTATTTGCAGGGATTAGAGACTAATATCCAGTCTATCAGGGAGATAGGAGAATGTGAGTTATTAGTGTGGAGTTGGTTGGGAGATTAGTTGTGTAAATCCATAGAGATTAATATGATGTGGCGACTGTGAATTGTTAAGGTTCAGCCAATTAATGTTAACATCCCCTAGAAGAATGGTTTCATTAGGGATGTTTTGAGAGAGATATGAGAGTATATTTTCCAGCAGGGGAATGTTGTCCCCTGGTGGAATATATATGGCTGCTACTGTAATGGTAGTATAGTTATTGAGTTTAAGATTTGCTAACAATATTTCTGCGGGTGCAAAAGAGGGAATTGCTTGCTTAGGATGGGAGAGGGTGAGGTTATTTGAATAGACTATAGCAATTCCACCACCTTTTTTCTTTAGGTGGTCTTGGTGAAGTATGTTGTACCCAGGGGGGAGTATGTTAATATTTTGATGTTGGGGTTTAAGCCAGGTTTCAGTGACAGAGATAACATCTGGGGTATGATAAGATACCCATGCATGCAAGTGGTTTAGTTTGTTAAGGATACTTTGAGTATTGATAGAGTAGAAAGAGACTTGTTTATTTGATAAGGATGATTGGCTAGGATTGGGAGAGGTTTTTAGTGAAATGGTGGGGTTTGTAGTTGGACCAGGATTAGGGTTTATGTCACCTGCTAGGAGTAAGGTATTTGGGAAGTAGCAAGGTTTTAGTTTCAGAGGGTATATGTTGAGGAATTTAGTCTTATTCTTAGGTGTAATTGGGTTGGAGGGAGGAATTTGTATTTTAGGGAGTGGTATATCCATTGGAAGGATAGCTGGAGTGGTGGCTATGGGTTGCAGAGGGTAAGAGAAGATGTGTATGTGGGGGTTGGTGGGGACATTATGGCTAGGGCTCAAGAGGTTGGGAGGAGATGTAATAGTGAGTGAGAGGAGCAGAGGATGTATAAGTAAGACAGAAATGATTGGGAGTGGCATATTTTGAAGGAAAGAAGGTGTAGTAGTTGAGAGATGATATCCTGATGGAAGGAATGAGATAGGATTGAGAGTAAAGGAAGGGATAGTAGGCAGTAGTGAGCTGAGAAGTGTAGAGGTAGGTATACGTAGCAATAAGACCTTAAATTAAGACTAGTTTGTGTAATTAGACTAAGTACAGAATGGGAGGAGTTGAAAGATGGGTGGAGATTTTTGGTTAGGTATAAAGGAAATTATATGGGGGGGGTGTGGGAATGGGGGTGGTAGGAGAGTGAAGTGAGCCGAGCGTAGTAGGGCTACCCCAGTAAGGAAGGATTTAGTAGAAACAATCAGCTAAGCATGGGACTTAATGAGGGGAACTCTGCAAGTCAGTTTGCCACATGTTTTACAATAGAGGCTTGCATTTAATATTTCCCATTTTCGGGGGGGTCTCAGGAGGGAATGGGAAGGGGTTACTACAGTAGAGAGTGTGCCAGATACAGTACCTTTTTAGTCAGAGTGCAATTCATGCACTGTGAATGGGGAGGGTACATATGGTTCAGTAAGGAAATAGAAAACGGCCAGGCGTTTGTGATAGAGTGCTCACCTCACTTGTCGAGGTGTACAGGGCTCTTAAAGTTTAATCTGATACAGTTTAGGCTAAAAAATACCTAATTAATAACAATTACATACTTTGTTACATATGCTTCCTAAGGCTAACAGTCTATTGCCATTCACTGGTGGATCACACTTGTTAACCCCTTTTCCTGCCTCGGTTACGGCTTACTTTGCAGTTTATTTATTTGTAAAAGCTGATGTGGGTAGGGGGGAAGTTTTGTTACATATGCTTCCTAAGGCTAACAGTCTATTGCCGTTCACTGGTAGATTGCACGTGTTAACCCCTTTTCCTGCCTCGGTTACGGCTTACTTTGCAGTTTATTTATTAGTAAAAGCTGATGTGGGTAGGGGGAGGTTTTGTTACATATGCTTCCTAAGGTTAACAGTCTATTGCTGTTCACTGGTGGATCGCACTTATTACCCCTTTTCCTGCCTCGGTTACAGCTTACTTTGCAGTTTATTTATTTGTAAAAGCTGATGTGGGTAGGGTGGAGGTCTGGTGAGCACACTATCTCAGTAGCCTCAGGGCTTAGTGAGGCTGAGAAGGTACAGTGGAGGTTTAAAAATGTTGTTATTTTGTTACTGCACTTGAGCTCAAAACCAGTTTGTTTTACCTTAATAGGATTTTTCTTCACTCTGGTGGGAGCAGAGTGCTATCAGAGTTGGGAAGTGCTGGTGGAAAGCTTATAACATGTTTATCTGACTGGTCTCAGGGCTTAACTGTGTAAAAAGTATTTCAGTCTCAGGGCTTAACTGTGTAAAAAGTATTTCATTCTGATGGTATATATAGTTTATTAACGTAATTTTAATACACACACCATCAGATTGAGCGCTTTCATCTCCTTCACGGAGAGTTCATTAGAATCTGATTTATACAAAACAAACAACACTTAAATAGCATTCAAATAACAAACATTGATTCCTTATTGGCTGGCCATTTAATTACTGCAGTTTTTAACCATTGCTGGTACAATGTGAAAACAAAATATACATACACCATTGGAGTGCATTTACTATACACAAATCCGTTACCTTTTATATTAAATGGAAGTACATACAACTAAACATATATATATATATATATATATATATATATATATATTTTTTATTCTTTTTAATTATATAAATTTTGTTTTATCATATGTGGATAAAAACAATATACCTACTACGATTATATGTATATAACCTCTGGCACCCTTGAATTTGTACTAGTTACAACCATAAAACCTTTTTAAAATTGTGTGCATATGAATAATTAAATAAATAAATGATTACAATATTCACAAAATTAGTAAAATGTCAACAATTATTAAACGTTCGCTAAAAATACTTACTCATAAACCATATAAAAATTATATGCGTATATAACGTGTTTAAAACCTATTAATTTATTAATTTAATAACAAGAATAACAAACATAATAAAACAAACATGGATAGTCACTACTTATATCTATTCCTAAAAAATATTTCTAAAAAATACTTTTTATATAAGTTTAAGGTGCACCTGTAATAAAAATTACTGCTATAGATGTCGCTTAGGGTCTTCAGCAAGTAATTTGAGGGCTGTGCTAATAGAAATGTGGTCATTTAGACCATAACTACCACATGCATCTAATCTTAACTGCCAAATCATCTCTCTAAATTCAAGTCTAGTTTCCCAGTCCTCACCTCTCTCATTCATCCTTACTTCTTCTAAAACCCAAAATTTGAAATCAGCTTCATTACATATCTGTGTATGTCTAAAAAGTGCATTATTTTCATTCTTTTTACTGATGTCACACATATGCTCGTATATGCGTACCCTAAGGTTACGTTCTGTTTTACCAGTATAGTACTCTGCGGAAGCTAATATGACTTTCCCGGTCAACAAATGTTAAATAAATAAAATAAAATAAATAAATAGTAGCCCCATTTCCAAGCCCATAAGGAACACATCACACAACCAAACATTCTAGTTAATGGGGATTCTAAGACATACCAATGTCCCCCTTATGTGACTAAACAAGGAGAAGATCATAGTGAGCTGCCTTTCTGGAGCCATGATCCACCAGATTGTGCATGCTCTTAGGTCTTTAACCCACAAGTGCCAGTATGACACAGTCAAAATCTATATGGGAGTAAAGGACCTAAGGCATACCTCAATGGACTATATGAAGAGAGACATGATGGTGTTCTCTGAATATGTGTTCCAAGCAAGTATGAATCTCGCCTTGAGTAGCATCCTACCTTCACCAATGATGATGCCACAGTGCCAGCAAAAAATGATTGACTTCAACTATTGGCTTAGTTTATAGTGTCACAACAAGCGGATCCAATATCTGTCAGCCTGGGGAGACATGATCGACACACCACGATGCTTTGCCAGAGATCATTTGCACTAATCATCACTTGGCTTCTGAATTCTTGCAAAAACTTAATCTATCCCCATAGTGCCTTTTTTTAGGCCATGCCAAGTTGTTAAACCCTCCAACATAACAAAAATCTCTCACGACTACCTAAGGGTATGGCTGCTCAATGCTAGGAGATTAAACAAAAAACTGTGCTCCCTGGAAGCACTCCGTACCCTGGAAAATGCAGATGTATGTGCAGTCATGGAAACATGGTTCAAAACCATGTAAAACAGCCCAGCTTTCAAAGGCTACAAAGCCTTTCATACATTTTGATCCCCCTCAGCTCAGGATAAAACAAAGGGAGGAGGTGTCTCAATGTTTATAAAGGGCAAGTGCACTGCTAGACTGGTCCAACAACATGACTCACATGAGCTGCTTCATGTCTAACTAACCATAAGTGCGACCTATCATATCCTTGCTAGCTACAGATTCCTTAATATGAGTCTAGTAAACCACACTTCCTACCTAATCCTACTGGAATCTCTCAAAATTTAATGGACCACCATACTTATACAACTACCCATCCATAAACTGGGAGACTTTTATGACCCATAATTCCCTTGCTCAGAGGTTTTTGGACTTCTTCAAAGCAAACAACCTGGAGCAACTAGTTAGCTCCCGGTGCTAGTACTCAAAAACATAGGGGTATGATGCTTCCTCCCTTTCCTTTCCTCCTCCCTGGTAAAATCTGACTACAAAATGATCTCCTTTAGTATTAAAACTAACAAAGAAACCCCATCAAACCCCAAACTTGTTAAGAATTTTGCTAAAGCCAGTTGCCTCATGCTAAGTGGCAGCTTATTAAACTTCCAAGCCCCTCCGAACCTGGAAGACACTGAGGCCTACTCTTAGCTGTACACAAAAGCACAATATTACCACATTCATAGCTGCATAGAAGAGGCCATACCTGTCCAAGCCAAACCTATGATTACTAGCAAAAATATACCACCCTGGTGGACCCCTAGCATAAATAGGCTATTCAACAATAAGCAAAAAAATCCTCTCCAAAGCCAAGAAGAAACAGACAAAACAGTGCAAAAAGACATTCACCAGTCAAACCAAACAAATTTGAGAGCTGGTCGAATCTGCCAAAGCAAACTATGAGGCAAAGATAGTCTCCATGGTGAAAGATAACCATAAGGCTTTTTTTAATCATGTTCTTAACCTCAGGGGAAATACTCAGCAGTGTGCCAAGTTAATCATAAATGACAAAATTTACACCCAACCTGAAAGTATAGAAAACCTGCTGGCCAACAAGTTCAGTTCAAACTTCTCCTCCCATCACCATCTACCACCTTACTGGTCGAGGGAACAGGTCCTTACTGTGCTCACTAAAGCCAAAAGCACAGCCTCCATGGATCCCAACAAACATTCCAGGATGCTGCTTAAATAGCTTAAAACAGAATCTATCAGAACCACTAGAAGCCCTCTAACCACAGCCTCAAGATGGGCTTTGTCCCAGAGGAAATAAGGACTGCAACAGTCGTCCCTCTGCATAAGGGGGGCCCATCAACTGGCCCAGGGAACTACATACCCATAAGCTTTATCAGTCTTATCTGCAAGGCTGTGGAGAGAATTATCATGGACCTGATCAGTAACAGCATAGAAACCCACCAAACATTGGAGCAGACCCAATTTGGCTTTGTTAAAGGGAGGTCTTGCCTGCTGAATCTAGTGAACTTTTTTGAGAAAGTCACCAGGGCCATGGATGAGGATAAAGTGGAAAACGCCACTTATCTAGTCCTGGACAAAGCTTTTTACAGATCATAGATAAATTTACTGCATTAGGTCTAAACCCTTAAATCGTCAGATTGATAGCCAACTGTCTCACTGCTAGGACACATGTCTAGATAGGTGAGGTTACTTCTGATAAGAAACCTGTTAGTAGAGGTGTCCCACAAGATTCAGTGTTGAGACCCGTCCTGTTTGATATATACTTCTTTGAAGTGAAGGCCAATGTTGGAGGCCTCTGCCTCACCAAGTTTGCTGAAGACTGTAAGCTGGGAGCAATCACTGAATCCCTAAACAATGTTGACATCCTGCAGATAGGCCTAAAAATAACAAAAGACTGGTACCAGAACCATGGCTTGAGACTAAATGCTAAAAAATGTGTAATCATACCGTTCAGTAAATCAGATATTCCTGCAAATTATAATATTGATGCACGCCCCTAAAAGTAGACCCACTGTTGAGGGAACTATGAACACAGATAGATAGTAACCCAAACTTTGACCACCATGTAGCTACAGTACTGAGAAAATCCTTCTGTATGGCTCAACTTGTAAGTAAAGGCATGGCATCAACATCAAAGGAAGTCATAGTGCCATTGTTCTCAGCCCTTGTCAGGCCCATATTTGAGTACAATGCTCCCTTCTGCATGTACCTAACCAGGGACTTACACCAACTGAAGTGGCCCCAGAGGTATCTCAGAAGAAAATATA
The DNA here is from genome assembly GCF_019279795.1 of Protopterus annectens. NCBI lineage: Eukaryota > Metazoa > Chordata > Ceratodontiformes > Protopteridae > Protopterus > Protopterus annectens. Next base: position 1,820,250,391 of record NC_056735.1, read on the forward strand.
AAGAATAAGACCACATGCCTTATGCCATCCGACTAAAGGCCCTATCCTTTTTCTCCATCTCATATAATTTACTGAGAGGAGACTTATGACTGATCTACAAGACATTCTCTGATCAAGTCCTGATGAAAATGTTACATATTCGCAATTAAAACTATTCAAGAGTTACGCATTCCATGGACCTGAACCTTATTTGTGACTCTAAAAGAACTTGCTGGAGAGACTCAGGGCTCCAACACCCAAAGACCCTCTACCCTGATACTACCCCATCCCATATCTGGGGAATTTTGACATATAATAGTGTCATAACCTGGGTATTATTGGCTAGGCTTGTAAAGGCTCTTGTGCCATTAGCCTAGTAATCACCTATGAACCAGGATTAAAAATCCTCTAATGCACTACTTGGGTTCTCTCCATAGCAGTGGAGGCATCCTACCCAGATTGCATAGTCTGCCCACAGCTACTGCTTAACATAGTCATGTGATACAGTGCATGAGAGTATAGTATGAGAAAGATATTTTAGCAAAGACAAGATGGATATTTTGTGACCCGTACTCCCAGAAGTTCTCAAACAACATAAATATGAATTGTTTGAGCTTTCAGAACACCTAGGCATCAAATGGTTAAGGCTAAATTTACTGAAGCACTAGGATTAAGTGAAGGTATAGTTATAGGCAAATATAATACTCCCTATGCCTGTCAGTATGGCAGATTAGAACAAAAAGAGTAGTAATCAAGTTTTGTGAAGCATCATGGAACTGTTGCTGAGGAGGGGAACTAGCTAAAAGATGATTTTCCTGGAAACTGTTGTTTCTGATTAAAACAACATTTACAGAAGAGCAGGGAAAGCTGCAGCTAGAACGTGTGTGTGTGTGTGTGTGTGTGTGTGTGTGTGTGTGTGTGTGTGTGTGTGTGTGTGTGTGCATGCACGTGTGACTGGGTGCTTGCAGAGGACTTTAACTTACATGAACAAGGTCAAATAAGAAAACTCAATTATATTATTAACAATCAGCATTGAGGAGAACTGCTCAGTGTACGAACTTATTAACAAAAAGAGCTGCCTGCTGTTTCTCATTTTCAAAACCATTTGCTTCTTGTACACTAGGAAAAAAAGACTGTGTTTTACTAAAACCTAATTTTAGATAGCTGATTTTCGAAAACATACTGTTCCATGTATTTATTCTGTATTTTTCATTTACCTTGTACAAAGCAGTACTTGAACTGCGCGTCTATAAAAACCCTATTGTGAAACAAGTGACTGTAACTTATTTCTACTATATTGTACTTGATATTATTTTAAGTAAAGACAAGAATGGTTTTGTAACTAGGAAACTCCAGGTGTTGTATTTCAAAACAAATTACTTTAACTCATTTGTGCTATGTAGCAATGAATATTATTTTAATTAAAGACAAGAACTGTTATCTAGCTATGAGACACTAGCCCCCGGATTCATGAAGCTTGCGCCAGGCGCAGGCGTAGCGTAGGTGGCATAACTCCAAATATGTCCGCCAAGCGATTCAGGTAAGAACCAATCCCAAGTGCACTACCGGCGTATGCCAGAGCTACGCAGCCCACGGCATAGGTATGCAAATCACCCCATGCGCAGTGTCGCACCATGCTAATGAAGGCATACAGTTATTCATGAAGTGGTGCAGGCGTAGCGCAAGCCCATGGAAATGTAAACCAAAAAACATGGTTTACATTTTCCCAAACAGAACATCGGAGTTATGGAAGCGGACCACACAAATGTATTACAAAGTTAACATATGCCAATGGAGAAATACACAGCCAATGGCACAGGAAAAGATGCACAACACCTGAAAAACAACTTTTAATGTCATGTCCACAGTAACGCACAGTACAACCGCAGGGCATGTGTGTGCAAACAGGAATACAAAGGAAATATATAAAAATGGCAGAAAATCGCAATGAAAGACAAATCAGGATTTCACCATAATATGCAATGGTAGGCATGGCACACCACAAGCAAGGCGCAAGGATTGCCAGGGGCCCGTGACAGTGTTCGGCACTGTAACAATGAATTAGTAGTCAATGCCATGCAAATGAGGCAGGTAATACTGAATCGCAAACATCCCGCCGGATTAAGGATGTACCTGACAGCGCTATAACACCGAGGAGTGTATCAAAGGTGATACATGACATTAGCAGAGGGGTGTGCCACCATATCAGTAAGCACATTGGAGCAATGCAAATCTGGCCTGGCCGTTGCTAAGCAAAGCTGAAGGACAGGGGTGGGGAGGAGGGTATAGAACCATTTAGCTGAGAGCACACATGGTGCCCAAAAGCGCATGTGTACAGGGATGAACTCGTGCCCGAAACCCGGTAAGCGGATGCACGCGCCGTGAACAATAGCACAAACAGGAAGGTCATGGGAAGAAAAGAAGGAAATGCCGAAGCAGGGTAATTGGCATAGTAATAAGCAATTAACACCAGTCAATACACGTCAGCCAATCGACGGCAGTAGACAAGCCTGCATGCAGAAACCTGCAAAACAGGATAGGGGAGGCATAGGATTGCAAAGAAAGGTGTGGAGGACCTGGAATGCAAAGATAGGAGAACTGTCATAGCAGAGCAAAGCAAACCCACAGTAGATCGGCAATAGCACACATTACACAAGATAAGCCAGGTCTAGGAAAGTACAAATGAAAGCAGGCAGCTGGATGCATGCCAGCAAATGGTAGGTGTAACGTGCACAAATGTAAATGGAGGGGCAGGAGGTAATCACGGCATCCAAATGTAATGCAACACCAAAGGCAGCACAATAGCGGTTTCGTAAATAAAACACAGAAGATACCCTGTAGCCACGATCGTACATACACACCCTATGACATCATCAGTGTTCACATAAGAACAGTATAAAGTGTGAAAGCACCCAACACACACCTGTGTATTCCCAAACACCGCACCATAGGTGTAAACAGACGGGGAACTTTTAAAATGTACATGTTGGGAGCTGCCATAGCTGTGATTCATCAGCATGTGTTACAGACCGACGGTGTTGTGGAGGATGATGCCGACAACCACCGTAGGCCTTGGAGGAGGAGAAAAGTGTTCAGACCAAGGGTAACCTACCAGGGGCTACATGATCTGGAGATAGTAGAGCATTACAGGGTGGACAGGGACATCTTACAGCAAATAGTAGAGCTGTGCTGGCCACACCTGAGAACCAGAAACAACAGAGGGGAACCCATCCCAGTGGACATGAAGGTATGTGTAAGCTTGCGAATACTAGCCACAGGTACCTTTCAAAGGCCAACTGGAGATATAATGGGGATCTCACAGGCATCGGCATCCAGGGTACTACACCAGTTCCTGGATGCCATGTTACCACATGCCAATGAGCATATACACTTCCCCCGAACTCAGGAGGAGTTGGCCAGCAATATGCATCACTTCCACTGTGTGGCAAACAACCCGGAGGTACTGGGTGCGATAGACTGCATGCACATACAAATTAAGTCACCACCCGGTGAGTATGGTAGGCGCTACATAAACCGCAAGGGATTCCACTCCATCAACTGCCAGGTCGTGTGCAATGCCCAGGTGCATTATCATGGATGTGTGTGCTGGCAGCCCTGGAAGCTACCAGGACTCCCATATCTGGCATGCCTCACAGCTGTATCAGGTATTTGTCAGCAGGGACATCCCACAAGGTCACCTTGTGGGGGATGCTGGCTATGCACTGGAGCCGTGGATGATGACCCCCATCAGAAATGCACACACACCAATGCAAGAACGCCATAATGAGGCACATGCACAAACCAGAATCATCATAGAGCATGTGTTCGGGATGCTGAAATCACGGTTCCTGTGCTTGGACACATCTGGTGGAGCCTTGCAGTACTCTCCAGGCACATGTGCCCACATCTTCATAGTATGTGCCATGCTACATAATATGATCCTGCGGAAACAGCTGCAGCAGGGTCATAATGGGGGAGGGCCTCACAGCCCACCGCAAGTGCCAAGGCCAACACAGGCACAGAGGGATCCAGACCATGGACACACTGTGCCAGCCCCAGTAGGTAGACGGAGGCATGCCCAATATGCCTACACCCTGGCAAAGAGGGAACGTATAGCACATACCTTGACAGTGTAGGCTCCCACAGACTGACACCCCTCCCCACCTGCACACAGTAACATGGATGGCACACAAACATGACTACCTGTAAATTGTTATGTATAGGTGGCCCACTGTGGAATCCTACATAGGCAGCCCTTAAACATTGTACACGCAACAGCCATGGGAACACGGAACTGTCAACACCTGAACGGTAGTTGCGCCCATCAGCATCTGTCGGTGCTGTGTGTATAGGTTCCCGGGTACATCGGTAGGTACACACCCGATTGTCAGAGGCAAAACACCAAGCGGGGCAAACAGTGACACCCGTCGCTACAACATCGAGTAAGCAGCTGTTGCGTACTGGAGCAGATGTGTGTAAGCACTGTCCTACACACAGTCATCACGGATTACCTGCCGCATTACTGAGGGGCTCCACAAAATGTAATCATGGATGTAGTGTCAAGGCAGGGAATGTACCCATGACAGGCATTAGTCACCCCGGCATGCTGCATCCACGGTCGTATGAAGGTGTAGCAAATTATCGGGTGTACCTAATTGTGATATACATACCCAGTGCTGGAGTACAGCCAGTAAACATCACATGGACATACCATTAACTGGACCCATCAAGTTGTAAACTAATGGAGTCATCCATGTGAGTGTAGTGTGGAGTAACTGCTGTAGTGTACTGCACATACAAATTTACATAATTCGTGTACAACCCCCAGATGTCCAAGTGGTACATGCAGTGACTGTCATGCATGTTCCCGGTCCCACGTCCCACAAGGGATGTAACATAATCCCGACAGCATGGGTAATGCAGTCCAGATGCAGGTCATCAGAATATGTGTAGCGCACGTTAGCGGGAATAAGCGTTGCCCACAGCTGGTAAGCAATGTTTAAATACGACTATACGGATATGCGTGAAACAGGGCTAAGTGTCACCGACCACTGCGCAGGTCACGGTCAATGATGTACAGAACAGGTGACATGGCATTAGTCACCCATGAACAAATAGCGCCTGCTCTGAAGGGTAAAACGACCACTGCCAGGAGTGGAACAGGCAGTCATGTACGCAGTCACCCAACACTATTGCTAGGCAAGATGTACGTACGGTAGGGTTGCCACAATTCAAATGACCAATGTGGGACATACACCAGATGTCAGCAGGACGACACACACCCGGCCAGGACAAAAACCAGAACAACAGTGTTTTGCATTGATAAAAAGCTTATAGTTTAGTAATGGTCGCAGGTACGTGTTCCGTGTCCTGTAACATGTAGGTGGGTCAGATACAGAATAAGGGTGACATGAAACAATGACATAAACTATAGGGAATATGTTTGGCCCAAAGTTGCAGGACATTTACTATGTTCACAATATATTTTGCAGGACACAACTGCACAAAGAGGGATTGTCCCTCGCAAAGTGGGATGGGAGGTAATCTTAACCTATGGCAGGTGTGTAATGTGACAGGTGCAGACACAAACATGCGGAGTCTAGGAAACACAGTATACACTGACAAACACACAATGAAAGGCATAGCGTGCCTGTCACCACCCCTGTCCGAGATATGTATATAAATATATATATATATATATATATATATATATATATATATACATACAGATATATATATATAGATATCTACACATATATAATACAGATAGAGAGATAGTGTGATATATGTCGATATACAAGGGGTCACTGGCATCTGCAAATATATAGATAGGTCGACGACATTCTAAACACCTTTGAGGTACAAATAAATGGGATACCGCCAACTATGGAACGTGCCACACACCGACACGCATAACCAGGAGGATGAAAGACAGAAAGAACACAGTACTGGAACAGTAGAACCGCGAGCAATAGGACGATAGTAAGGACATGTAGTCACCGCTGTCGGCGATGCGGACCACATAGGTACCGTGTACAACTGTGGTTGTGTGTGATGTAGCCTGTGTATGTGTGTGATGAGGGTGCCATGTGTGTTCCCGTGTGACTAAAGTGTGTTATGTGTGTCTGCATAATGTGTCTGTAGGTGGCAACTCGGAGGTAGATGACTACGGTTGGTGCAGGTATAGCTATCTGTAGGCATGCGGTAAACACCTGTCCCACATCGGGAGGGACGGCCCCCCCCCTGTACCGTGTACAACTGTGGTTGTGTGTGATGTAGCCTGTGTATGTGTGTGATGAGGGTGCCATGTGTGTTCCCGTGTGACTAAAGTGTGTCATGTGTGTCCGCATAGTGTGTCTGTAGGTGGCAACTCGGAGGTAGATGACTACGGTTGGTGCAGGTATAGCTATCTGTAGGCATGCGGTAAACACCTGTCCCACATCGGGAGGGACGGCCCCCCCCTGGGCAGGTGTGTCCTGACATGAAACATTAGAAAGGGCAACTGTCCGTGAATGTAGGACATTAGTATGTCCCACATAATATGCAATAGTTGCAGGAAATACTCATGCCTGTATGTAAGAAACGGAAATTTTACATGCAAACCGATACGTAGTGAAGGACCAAGAACAATAGTTTTGTAATGAGGATAAAAGTATGTTCTATCCTGTGTACTGACCGTGGCCATATGTCAGCCTGTAAACACCACTGTGTGACCCGCAAGTGTCCAACTATGGCCATATGAAAAGGTGGTAAGCCATGTGACAGAGGGTCTGACACCAACACCACTGCAATGACAGCAAATATCTAGGGCAGACATACACGGGATAGCGTTCATTTACAAATATCACTGCACATATCGCCATACATCCGGAGGTGTGGAAGTATCAACCGCACCTGCATACCATATTGAAACCAATTAACAACGGCCCACAGTAAATTCCCATAATAGAAGTCTATTAAGTGATAGCACTGTAATTAGGGAAGGGGTCCACACACATATATATGGACTACGTAGAAATGCAAGCCCCACAAAACCGTATATGCTACTTACACCCGCCTACATCCCCCACACTGTAAACAATAGCATTACAGACCGTAACCACAGCCCAAACATCTAGTTAGTCAATTACATCTGCTGAACCGTTGACATACCTTGTGAGAGACATTTAAAGGTGCCATGCAAAATTGTATCCATCATATAACGGAACAAATGGTGATGTTACAGGTGTTTGCAATAGTCCTTTATTAGACGGGTGGGATGACAGGTACAGTCACAGGTAGAATCACACACAATCCACGGGGGACATGACCCCAAAATAGACTTGGCTCTACACAAAACAGTTGCAATTACACACAACAAAACACAATACAGGCCATCTCCCCGAAGGCAGGGCAAATGGCCAATGCCCAGGTGGAGAATTCAGTTATACCCCACTGCTGCCGCGTAATTGGTGAATGGAGTAGCTGCACAGCTGAAGTGCACGTAATTAGTCACACCGGACCACCAACTGGCGGCAGTAAACCACATGTTGCAGGTATAGACGTATATAAGGATGACTTGCCAGATATGCAAACTGTATGCTCATACCATATAACAGTTGAAAGAGTGATACAGAGGAGCGAGATAGAGACGAAACACCAGAACGATATCAAGGTATGTATAACACTTAACTGTATGTATAGTATGTTCTGAATTATGTAATGTCAGTGTATGCATAGCCTGGTTTGCAGTAATTAACAGTGTCCGCCATGCATAAAGTGGGGAATGGTATTTATGTAGTGATGTCTTTCTGATCGTACCAATGCTTGTAGAAGACGTGCATCCAGCAGTGGGCCACATGGTAAACAGCACAGACACCACAAGGGATGCAACATGACGGCGTTAAACAGAACAATGTCATACGACCTGCCGTCAGTGGCAGGGTATGTCCAATAAGTATGTGTCATAGCAGGGGATAGTATATGTAGATATACTGTAACAGTATGCATGTGTATGGGCATATAACGTCAATGACATGTCTAAGGTGGACCCTCTGTGCAAGTAATGGTTGAATTATGGGATACCATGTAAAACATGTGTAATGTATAGTACAGTAGATTGATACATCAGATATATTACACAGGAGAACAGGCATATGATGCATAACAAAGGTATCATATAGTGATGTGAGTACTATGTAATTAAGATATGTATAAACAGTTATGATGAAATAACTGTGTACTCCACTCTATGCATTTGCAAAGGACGCAAACATTACTCCCATACTAGAATAGCGGAAGAGATGTGACAGACAAACATGAACATGATTGGTGTGTACAATAACAGTAGACATATGGCCTGTAGTCACGGGACATTGTAATAGTGTGACAGCCAATCTAACTGGAAGGGCTATACCAGTAACCATGCACAAAGGACATGTAATAGCTGCACAGGTTCATAGTGGTGTACCATGCAGTCTGACAAGTCAGTGTGTAACAACAAGTACAGTGTGTACACCAGTGGCACCTCTCCAGGGTAGTGTCCTGTGAACAGAAGAGCCATGTGTAACCTGCATCACTGCACAGTACAGCCACTGCAGTGATCCCTGGCGTACGTGTCCACCATCCAGCAAGCGAGGTATCACATGAACACTGCTACTGACTGTCCATGTGTGATGTACATAGGAAACATGTCCCATAGCATGGTGAGTGTCCGGACTGGGAATGCAGCCCCCAAGCACATGCCACACACAGTCGCGTGTGTGCACATATCCATGAGCATCATGGTCATAGTGGCTATTGTGTATGTCGTGTATGCGGACTATATCCATAAACATATTTGCAGACATGGGCCCTGTCTTTGCAGCAGATGTCACCCCTGAGTATGTAGTCTACAAATGTGTACAGATGTGGTGTCTGTACATAAGCCGCATACGTCACCAGGTGTAGCTCAATAAACATCATGGTGTTTTAATGTTGGGGTATGTAAAGCTGTTGTGTAAGGTATACCCTACGCGGGGTGTTGTACCCATGGATGTGTGTATATGTCCGGTGTTCAGAGGTACAATTGGTGCCTATGTACCAGCTACACACCCAGGACAGACACGTGTGAACATGTAGAAGGATATCCACGCCACAGTGGCAATGTGGTAATCACAGGAGTGTGGTAATCACAGGAGTGTGTGCGACATACATGTGTCTTACACACATGTGCAATGCAACATGTATGTAGGGGAATAACACCTATGTGATAACCAGTGGGAAGATGGTGTACTGCAAAGGTGATGTACACACCAAGTGTCATGCAGGTAGAGGCCATGATGTTCATATCGGCATCTGTCACAGTGACACCCATATGGATGGGGTCTCTATCAGCTGGTGGAGCAGCAATGGTGCTGGGTATGCAGTGGTCTGTAAAGCTAGGCAGGGAAGTCCCCTCAGTGGTAGCCTGTACCTCAGGAAAGCATATACCGAACATGAGGGCCCCATGACTGAGGACTGTGGTAAGCCAAGTGTAACTGGATGGCAGTATGTGATTTGGTATACCACCCTCAGTGTGTGTGTGTCCCGTCCATTAGCCACATTGCATAACATCCAGAGACATATGTTGTGATGTGCAGGTGGATGTGTATGTAGTCAATACAAGAATGGAGAACGGTGCTGAATGGCAGCGAGAGGACAATGCAGGCTGTGTGGACACCCATGTCATCATCAACAACTCCGGCAACTGTAGGAAAGGTGTTCAACAGGTGTAGGAGGCATGCTGGGGCCCCAACAAGACCAACCCAGCTGGCATCAAAGGACTGGGGCACAACACAGACTTGACAAATGATGTCCATGATTATGTGCCCTATAGCCAAGCATAACAGACCAGTGAGGTGTGTAGGGCAATAGTCCCAGTCATGTAGTGTGATGTCACCTGTGAGGAGTGTTACAGTCGCTGTGTGCCAGTCAGGGGCCACAAAGTCTGGTGCAAGGCTATTATTGAATATGGTGTCCCAGTGGGGAGAAATGCTGTTCAGAGTTCTGTGGACATCACAGCCTGGGATATTGCAGGGTGACAAGAGGCCTGTGTCCTAGGACATATAGAGTGCAGGTCAGTACTGTGTAGGTGTTACTGCAGGTACACTGCAATGTACCTGCAAGGAATGTGGCCCTGCAGGGAGTGAGAGGGTGTAATGTTAGCAATGAAGCCATCAGCCAAGATGTTGCCAACATCACCTGTTACTGTCATGTTCCAGAGTGACAGTTGTATGTGTGAGCAGATGTGGGTATAGCATATGACTACTGACATACCACCAAAATGCCCTGTGGTACATCTCGGAATGTGTCGCAGTAATGTGTATGTAGCTAGTTATGGTGTATGTGATATGGGATCCTGTGGCCCTGCTGAGGCTGACCAGTGAGTCACCCCACCCATGGGAATGTACACCACTGTGTAACAGCCCCCACCTGTTGTTGTAAAGTATGTCCATGGGACTGCACCCCCAGAGTGTCGTCTGTATTCTGGTGTGTACCTGCATGGCTCTGTGTCGAATAGCATGAACCACATTGTCGTGTACGTGCTATTGAAGTACACTGGGGTATATCTCAGCATTTGCATGTGCATTGTCCACCTGCACGTGTGTCACGACAACAACTACCGCTGTCATACGACATCTGTAGTTTGTATTGTAGTATTCATCTACTGTGTATGCCGTGAAGTGTGTGGTGCTGGTATGTGGCTAACAAGGGTGGGTAGCAGATGTTCGGATTCCACCAATGAGGGGACAACCGCAGGTGTTGAACAGCAGTCACATGTTGGTAGTGTCCATGTCAAGGATACTGTTGATCTTGGAGGTGGTGTATGGGTCGAACCAGCTGAGCGGAGGTCATGACTCATGCACGGTGTACGCCTAATGTGTCAGTACATGTGCGGCTATCACAGTTAGGTGTGGTTTACTGTCAGTCTCACATTAGTAGCAGCAGTAGTTCCGGACACAGTCATATGCACGTGGAGCACCTGTGATGCATTGTGCAAAGTAACCAGCCGGGATGTGTGTACAACATAGTGGAATATGGGGACACCTCAGCTGTGGGTGTGCCAGTCCAGGTACATGCCTGAGAGGTACGGTCTGTCTATACCCAGTCAATGCAGGTGTGCTCTGCAGAGCCAAGAGGTAGGTCCCAGTCACTGCAGAGATATTGCAGTGGTGCAGTATCAGGTGTGCCTTGCCTGCGTGCGTCAGAGGATGATGTCAAGCATTGTGTGACATGACCACATGCTTCGCTAGCCTGTTCCCATTCTGGTGGTGACTGTTATTGGGCACTGTGCAAGACAGGCAGTATAAAAGTAGCAAGAGACCAACATGTGATCCGTACTCCCAGGGCTGACAGGTGCAGGTCAACTGTGCCACAGCATCATGTTGTTTGGCCGGGTCTGTCAAAGTAGACGTATACTAGATGCCTGTGGAATGACAGCAGAAGCAGGGACAACTGTTGAGAGTGACACAGTCATTCGTAGTACAGTGGTAACAGGTCCGGATGAATGCAAAATGCTTCCCAGGGCATGGACCACACCAGCAGGGCAACAATACTGGTGGGCTATTGCATGTCCCTGCACATGTAGTCTGTGCCCTGAGTGACAATGTCTGTCACACAAAATGGAAGGGGAGTCCCACCGTAACTGCTGACTTGTGACATGTGTGCATAGCTTATGTTGCAGAACCAGTTACTGGACAGCAGGATGTAAGTGACTATCACCTTGTGTAGCCTGCTGAGTGGAACAGCAGTGTGACTGCCGACAGTCACCTAAGACAGGTGTGTTGAGTATATTCTGACACCCTATTGGCTGTATGTGATGGGCACATGTGTCTGTGGGCTACAGGTTGGTGTGGTTGTGTTTGGTGATGTGGGCTGTTGTCGGTGCCCACACAGAGTATGGAGGGGTACTGTACAAGGTGTCTCCATATGTGCGGCCTGTGGTGGGGGATCATGTGGGACCATATGATGTGTGGGGTGCATTGCCAGTGTTGCACAACCCCACATGACTGTCAGGTACAGTCAGGGTTACTGACAGTATAACCCCCAGCAGGGCTGCATATGTGCATCCCCCACAGGCTGTACTGTTGTATGTTGGGAGGTGTGCATTGACTGTGGACATGAGAATAGCTCTATTGCCACATGTACAACATAGTCATCATAGTGACAGGCAATAGCACTGGTACATGCCAGTTGGACATGCCTGTACATAAGTGGTACATGGCAGGTGGACAGGCCGTAGAAACCACCATGTCTTGCGAGGTATGTGAGTGATGTATGTATGACAGCTGTTGTGCAGTTATCAAGCTGGAAATGTATGGACAGACAGTGTACCTGTGAGGACTGGTGTGAAATGGGTGCTAAACTAAGCAATAGCACATAACGTGCCAAGAAGCTCTGAAGAAGTGCTGACCATGCCCACATATTACAGATAGGGTGTTGTATACTATCAACCCACATGTGTAGACAACAGTCATGATTGGTGGCACCGCATCAGAGCACTGCCGGGTGTGGTCTGCAGGTTCATGAACCATTACCAATGCAGATATTAGAAGTACAGATGTACAAGACAGTACGGATGTTCAGCTACAGATGCCTGTGCATGTCACAGGAGTGTTCTACTAGTGGCCTGTTGACAGACTCACAACTACCAAAGGTGCTACAGTGACGTGCATATCACACAGTGTCAGCTACAGTAAACCAGGGTTAATGTGTTGTTAATGTGTTGTACCCCACCCGCATTGTAGCCCATAACACACAGACAAATGTCAGCCATCTGTCTATGTGATGATGTGAATGGCCATGACCTATGGGCAATTGTTGTCACAGTGTTGTGAACAACATACAGAATGGGCTGTGTGTGTGATGTGTGTGACATATGTGCACATTCTGGTGGATGATAGTAGGGGAATACCCCCGTACCCATTAGGAAACACCTAGGCTGTGGTCAACAGTATGGACACTGTGTTAGGGATGGTGTAGTGTAGTACACCTCCCTGAACTGGAGACATCTCCCTGGCCCTTTAGGTAGTCATCTGAGGTACCCATGGCATGACAGGGTAGTATCCATGTGCACAGAGATCATTGGACAGGCATACACAGCACCCATGTGACCAATATTGGAATACCAACAAGCATAAAAGGCAAAGGTAAAGAGAAAGAGGCTTGACTCCTTTATTGCACATACCACTCTTTATTGGAACTCACAAAACTCCAAAGCACATTTTTTTTTATTTTTTTAATTTTTTAATTTAATATAATAAAAACTTCCGCAAAATACTGTACATAATATATACCATAGCATATAAAAAGAAACACACTATGAAATCCATACAACCATAACCTAGTCCTTAAGATGTACCCGCTAATATAAAATATTTTTAATATTATAATACAATAAATATACCTTTAAAATACATTTTAAAATGCATGTAGAATACTTTATAGAATAGTCGTATACTTTAAGTATCTATATTTATTAGCACTATCTAGTGTGAAAATGTGGTATTGCACAAATGGAATACTAAAAAAATATAATTTATAAAAGTGATTTAGAATACACTCACAAACTTCATAAAAGACAGTAAACCTTTTGCAAAACAAAATCAGACCATATTAATAACTAAAGTTTCGCTGCCCTCATCTTTAAAACAGGGGCTAGGGAAACTGTATCATTCAGACCTGGGGGTTTATTGGCTTCCAAAAATAATTGCCACAATAATTCTTTGTATTCTATAGAGGTTTCCCATAGGCCACCCCTTATGTCCTTTTCCACCACTTCTAAGACAAAGAAGCTAAATTTTGCTTCCTGACAACATTTTTTATGTCTATAAAGTGCATTATTTGTGCATTTCATCCCAATTTCATAATTGTGCTCATATATTCTATTTTTCAGTTTCCTTTCTGATTTGCCCACATAAAATGCATCGCAGTGGTCGCACAACCCTACACACTAGTTTCACAATTCGCGAAGTATTTACTCTGAATCAGGAAGTCTCTACTTTTAATATAGATAGTCTCTCTTGTACAAATATATGAGCACTGTGAGCATCGTCCACACTTAAAGGTTCCTACTTTTCCTTCTCTAGTTGGATTCATTACATTTTTACCCTCCAGAATAGTCTTTAAGTTCTTCCCCTTTCTGTAGGTACATTTTAGGGTAGTACAAATATACTTTCAAGGTCCGAGATTTCTCCGAATCTGTTCCATTCGTCCTCTAGAATTTTTCTTATCTTTACTGCTTCGCCACTAAAATCTACTACGAAGTTACTTTCCCCTTCGTATTTATCTAATTTCACTTTTTCATTATTCCAGCCTGTTCTATCACCTAAAATGGGTTTGAATTTATCCTGTCTTCCATTCCTAACCTCCTTCTCTATTGTCTCTATAAGTTTAATAGGGTATCCTCTATCTCTAAACATTTCACACAACATCATACACTCATCATTAAAATCTGATTCTCTTGATGTCATTCTGCTTCCCCTTACATATTGTCCCTTGACAATGCCTTTTTTCTGATGGTAAGGGTGGGCACTATTATAGGCTAAATAAGAGTTCAAAAAGGTTTCCTTTCTATAAATTTTTGAAAAGAAACCATGTTCACACTTCCCTATTGAGATGTCTAAATACTTTAAAATATTCTTATCACACTGATAGGTGAAGGCCAAAAAATCAGTTGATTTTGAAATATGATTATAGAAAACAGAAAATTCATACTCTGATCTTACCCATAAGAAGCACGTCATCCAAATAGCGCCTATAAAATTTCCAACAATGTGTAAACTCAGAATTGATAATATATCTATCCTCCCAGGCGGACAAGATAATATTGGTGTATGTGGGGGCACATCTCGCCCCCATAGCTACCCCCTGGATTTGTTTAAAGAACTCACCTTCGTAGTGGATATAGTTATTACTTAAAACTAAATCCATTAACGTTAGAATAAGGTAAAAATCATTATTACTAAATTTTCCATATTTTACCAATGCTTCTTCAAACCATTTCATTCCTTCACCATATGGTATTGAAGAAAATAAATCAGCAATATCAATCGTAATAAAAGTGATATTCTTATCATACACTTCTTGTGTTAGATTCTGTAGCAAGTCCCAGGAATCCTTAACTACACCATTGCCTTCCATGGACAGATCCTTTAATTTGACATCTAACCATCTGGCCAAAGGTGCTGTGACTGAACCCTCTGAGGCAACTATAGGTCTCATTGGGGGATTTTCTTCATTTTTATGCACCTTCAGTACTCCAAAAATTGTAGGGACTTTGGGTTTTTCAACATGTAAAAAGTTTATAAATCAATGGAACCTTCTAGCAATAAGTCATTCAGGGCCAAATATATTTTTTTATTTCCTATATTAATTTCATTAAGCGATGCCCTAACATACCTCTCCAAATTTTCTAATAGATCCATCATTTTAGCTTCATAAATGATTTGTTCCATAATAACAGTACCACCCCCTTTATCTGGTTTAATGACTCTTATTGACGTATCACTCCTTATATCTCTTAGTAAATTATTCTCTTCCTTAGTAAGGTTGTATGTAATTTTATTCTTGGAAAGTTTACCCCTTCATTTCTTTTCCATAACAGCCTCAAAGTTTTTCAATTGTGGGTGTAGGGGGGGATTGTAGGTGCTACTTTTCCTTAACACCTCTGTTTTAGGACCATTAGTATTCTGTCCTTGAAACAAAAGTTCAAAATTTTTCTTTCTTAAAAATAATTTTAGGTCTATTAGTACCTTACTTATATCTGCCTTTCTGTTTGGTACAAATTTGAATCCTTTAGAAAACAGTGAAAAATGAACTTTACTGAGCTCTTTGTTGCTGTAATTAAAAATATTGTAACCTTTATACTTACATACATGTCCTTCTACTACTATTAAGTCATGAGTATATTCTATTTCAGTTGTATTCTCGTCACACCTTACCACTGTTGGAACCCCTTGTTGTTGTTTTTCGCCCTCCCCCCACCCCATATTGGTAGTTTTTTTGATAATTATTTTTTATTCTTTCCGATCTCCTTAGAGGGGGGTACTCAGAATAATCATTAATATTACCTATCTCTTCCCTAGTTTCATGTAGCTCACTTCTCAGGGGCTCATTTTGACCCCAACCATTCTCATACACATAATTGTGCTTGTAGGAATATTCTCTAGGTTTTGGGTAGCTAACCTTGTCTTTATATTCCTTAATATCCCTTTCTAATTTTCTACTTTTCCTTTCATAGGCATTTCTAATACTATTTCAATTCTTTTTAATGTATCATAATATTTCCTTTGGCTTTCCTCAATAGAGAATAACAGGTCCTCAGTTATTTTAGAATTAATTCCTTCTATTCTACTATGTAGACATTCCATTTCCCTCTCATTTTCTTTTATAATAGCTTTCAATATATCAAACCCACAGTTATCAAAAATACCTATTAATACATGGTGGAACTCACTCCTTTCCTTCACTTTATTAGGGTATTTGCAAACTCTTAAGCCTTTTAGCACTATTTTTAAACTCAAACATTCCCTCAGATATGCATTCTCCATTTCAATATTCTTATATTTAAACAGCATTTCATCCAACATTTTAACATTAAAATCATAAGTTAAATTGACATCACTCTCCACTTGTGAGGGTGCTTTTTTCCCATTAAAACAATATTTTAAATGCATAATACTAGTAAAGTCCGTTTTGTACCTCTGTCCATTAGGTTTATAACCTTTAGTAGCATTTCTATCCTCTGCACTACCCAGTGCTACTGCGCTGCTTTCGTTCAAATTAGTCCCAAAGATCGATGGAAAATCCTGGTCAGAGGTACCTGGTTGCATATCCGAAAAATGTTTTTGGTTTTTGCCAAAAAGTCCTCCTTTAGCAGCTCCTTTCGCGCCATTGACCTTCCTCGCTAGCATTTCCTGATTCCCTGGCACTCCAGATGGTGACGTCAGCAAAGGATGGCAAGTAGGCATCAGCTGCTCGATTAGCTGCGATAACTGGTTAGTTAATCTGTCAATCTTGTCAAGGTTACCACCTCCCACCACCGAACCTTTAGTAGCTGTAATAGCCTCCTCCAATTCCATCATAAAAAGCTCCAAAAAATAAAAAACGATGGAGCCAGTTGCCTAAACAATCCGACCAACAAGCATAAAAGGCAAAGGTAAAGAGAAAGAGGCTCGACTCCTTTGTTGCACGTACCACTCTTTATTGGAACTCACAAAACTCCAAAGCACATTTTTTTATTTATTTTATTTTTTAATTTAATATAATAAAAACTTCCGCAAAATACTGTACATAATATATACCATAGCATATAAAAAGAAACACACTATGAAATCCATACAACCATAACCTAGTCCTTAAAACGTACCCTCTAATATAAAATATTTTTAATATTATAATACAATAAATATACCTTTAAAATACATTTTAAAATGCATGTAGAATACTTTATAGAATAGTCGTATACTTTAAGTATCTATATTTATTAGCACCATCTAGTGTGAAAATGTGGTATTGCACAAATGGAATACTAAAAAAATGTAATTTATAAAAGTGATTTAGAATACACTCACAAAATTCATAAAAGACAGTAAACCTTTTGCAAAACAAAATCAGACCATATAAATAACTAAAGTTTCCCGTGTAACCAATATTGGAATACACATCACCCTCCAGGGGTAGGGCCCATGCGTGGATGGCCAATACCAGCCTCCACAATACTCATCTCCAGTATGCAGCATGCTATCCACCTTGCATACAGACATATGCGACACTATGCTTTTAGACATGCTACATGTCCATAGCCTGATCTGAAAGAGATACGTCATGGACAACCACCGTCCTACGACTAGGATGGGCACATGCTGGACAGATCCCCTGTGCCATGCTCCCACCATACCATGCAGCCCTGTCCACATAGCTGCACATATCACCCCTGCCATACATGGTGTGATGGCCGTATGGTAGATGTAGTATCATCTATCTGGATCAGTAATGTGTCACTGATGCCCCTCATGGTGGCGTAATGGGTGTCGGATACACCTAGGAAACCCAGCCCGTACATGCTATAGCCGATAACCTTACCTGCAAATGACATCCGACTAGCCACTGTCCCATGTCTATCACATGTGCAAAACAGGTGATCCGTGGCAGGATTTTGAACAGCTGTGCATTGTAGATGTCTATGGAAAAACAGATGCATGTACAGGTTTCCATTCCTACTTGGTGCATTGTCACTGCCCAAGTCCAGTAAGGCTGTGTCCGTGTTGATATGTGACATATCCACAGCATCTAGGTCAACAGCATTACCATGGATACATCAGGCATGGGTAGATAGGTAAGAAAACCAGTGCATGCAAACAGACATGTCCACATGGAGACTGACGTCACATGCAGTAGGAACACTAATGAGGTGACACACATATATGGGGATGATATCTAATGCATACTGGGTGTTACATGTGTGGGACACATACATGCCAGTCGTGTTAGTGTCATGTTGATTTGCATAGATAACTGTGCGAATGTACTAGAATGTATGCGCAGCAGTATCTCTGTACATGTCTGTAAATGTGACCTGTCACCTTCATCATGTCTTACAGATAATGCCGCGTACACGCCTACCAGCATATAGCCGACAGGAGGATGATGTCGTAAAACCGTACCTCCATGAGAACTACGAGGCATTATTTGGCCACGTGCCACAGCATGCACAGCAGCGGGATGACCTGTGGCAGGATCTTCGCAGGAGGGTCAACGAAGTGGGCAGCCACAACCGCACCTACCAGCAGGTGCGCAGACACTGCATGGACCTCATATGTCATGCAAAACAGCGTGCCACTGCACTCGCCAGAGAACAAGGTGGTATGGGTGGTGGGCCACCAACCCAGCCTCCACTCACACACACGGAGGAGCTACTGGCCAGTCTGGGCACACCCTTGGAACAGCCCCCACAAACAGTAGCTGCCATCGTGGAGGTGAGTGTCTCCCAACCAATGAGCCTGGAGTTGCCTGGTAAGTCAGTACTGTACATATGGCCAGTATATCCCACGTATGTGCATGTGTCAGTGTACATCATGTAATGTAACAACATATGCAAGGTATGTGGACACACGTGCTTTATGCTACCCTGTGTATGCACCATACCTCCAAACTGTACAGGTAATTGCAGGATGTCCAGATGTCAGCCTCATATTGTCGGTGTGTTCCCCTTAATATCTGTCCCTTTCTGGCAAATAGCTGAGGAATTGAGTCATTACATGATGACATACAGTTGTGTTTACGACTGCACATTCCATTGCAAACCCATGTGCATGCAAACCTATTGGTCTATCAAATATCCGGGTTAGTAAGAGCAATATGTCACTGTTGTCCCTATATGTACCCCATCATAGTAGGCTTTGTCCACATTTATTGTTCTAAGAGGTTGAGAGGTATGGTATGCACACATGTGCTGACTATATGCTATTGTACAGGCGAATGTGTTAACCTGCACTGTGCACCCTGTGGCTGTCATACAGTCATGGATAATGTTCATACTGCTGTGTCACCCTATACAGGTACCTCTGCCGTGCTGCACAGACAAGAGTCTGTTGCAGGTGAGTCTATCATCAGTATCAGGCATGTCAAAGCATAAATCTATTCGCCATGTAGCCAGTTAATACATGGATATACAGGTTGCATCACCCATCATCCACACAGGCCACCCATGTGCAATATATACAACTGAAATGATACACAGACATGAAACTACAGTATTTGTCATTGCTACATGTGTGTCCAGCTGTGCATACAACGGTGGAGGTGTTCTACAATGGAGGCATATGTACTATACAGTGGAACAGAATGTGTGGTACACAAACCAGTACCGCACAGTGAGCTGTGATATGGGCAGACCACAGGCATCACCATTGTGTTATATGCCCCTGCAAAGGTTTCACACATGGTGATGTTCCATCCAACATGTCCGAGACACGTAGCGTTTTGGTTGCAATATTGTCACAATTCCCCATAACCCATACCTCACATACACTTGTTGTCTGCATAGCCCTGTGGATGGTGACATAACCAACATCTATGAGTGTATATCATATGGGGCAACACAGACATGTGTGATACACGACCATCACATACATGACCAGCACATGTGCACACATGGCCATGGGGGATGGCCAGAGACACGTAGCCACACAGAAGACGGGATGTGGATACACCCTGTCCCACTTTGTCCACACATGGTCCAAGTACAGCCGTACTAGACCGATTGTACAGGTGATGTGGTACGCTGCACATCATAACTGCTTGTGCACAGCTAGCAGAGGTGTCAGTGACATGTACCTCATAAGATGTGTTGAACATGCTGTCTGTGTCATAGCATGACGGTAGTCACCTTCACAGATTCCACTGACAGTGACACCAGGCCACAGAAACAGTACTTTTCCCCCTGCCATAGGACATCACTGTTAGCTGTGCACCATGTGTGCTTGGTACATCAATGTCATGTGTGAAATGGTGACGTGACAGGTCCACTATGTGTGGACGTGGTTGCCAGGCAGCTAACACTCTGTAGTCATCATGCAGGGGTGTCATCTGTATGTCCTCCAGTGACCTGACACATGACACAGCATGGTTGGGTGTGTATACACCTCAGCATCATAGGTCACAATCCACAGGTATGTCATGGGTATGCAGCAGTTCTGGATATGCAGTGTGTACATAACATGCACTGTTTAGCAATATAGATGCCTCATGATGCCATGCAATGACACAGTGTCTGTACATCACACTGTACAGCAATGTAGACGGCCCAGTCCCCTACCATGCTCATGCCCATTTGCTCAACATGCAGTTTATCTGTAGGGCATATGGACAACACCGCAATGTGATTTCCAGTACGCTGCTGTACATGTGTCACAACACCATTGTGTCAGGCATGCATGCATGTGAATATCAGCAGATTACATGTCAAGGTCACGTCAGCTATGTGTACTGTTATCCTGTTCTGGTCCACATGGTGTATCACGGGGATGCATGCATACTACCATGATTGTGTGAATTGCATGGATAATGATATGACACCTACCTGCTGTAGTGTGCATTCCAGGGGGTATGCTTACAAACACTATTGATGTCTGAGCTGCATGCTGTCAGCTGTATCACAAGCATGCTGCAATGCCATCTGTCATCTCACATGCATGGTGTGTCAGTGTGTGTCGGTGTGTGTGTGTGTGTGTGTGTGTGTGTGTGTGTGTGTGTGTGTGTGTGTGTGTGTGTGTGTGTGTGTGTGTGTGTGTGTGTGTGTGTGTGTGTGTGTGTCGGTTTGTGTGTGTCAGTGTGTCTATTGTAATGTAGAGTATTTCTTTGCATTCACAGGTGATGTAGGTGCATTACCCTCCTGTGGTCCATCTGATAGTGTCCCCACAGATGCTAGCAGTGATGAACATATGCACGAGGTACAGGCAGGGATGTCAGGGGCGGAATCTGTGCCAACGGTTGCCATCCCAGCTATGTCCCCCTCTTCCCCACACACAGTTCAGCTGCCAACACATACTGCATCTACAGTGGCCATAGAGGAAGGACAGTCATCGTTTGTTAGCGTTAAACAGGAATGTGTGGTGGCTACAGAAGGTGTCTCTCCACACCATGGTGGCAGTATATTGACTGCAGATGTGCCACACAGGCATGTGGCTGGTGCTGCTTGTAGGAGGACCTCTGGCAGACATGCACCTGCAGGACATAGCGCAGCAGCTGGGATCATCAGACGCATGTTCCACACTGTAATGGCGGCACAGGCACGTGCTGAATGGCAGAACAGAGAAGGGCAGAGGCTGCAGAGGGCTGCTATCAGTACCCTAAACAACAACATCCAGGCATTGGCAGGTGCTCAACAGCAGCTTGCTGATGTTCTGGACAGGCGATTGGGTGACATGGTCAGAATCCTCGACCGTGGCATGGCAATCCGTGAGCTGTCTGTGCTGGAACATCTGGTAGGGGTGAGGCATAGAACATATGGACATAGGCCAGCTACACCACCTAGTGCAGGTCAATGCGTGTGCGCCACCTCACATGGCTGCTCCCATAGTGCCTGTAGCAGTAGCAGTACAGCTGGTGCTGCGATGTCCACACCAGGTCACAGCAGGCCACGTGGACGTGGCCCTGGACGTTCCCAGTGGGGACACGGTTTCAGTGGCCATGTGTCGTCGGACAGTAGCCATTCTGTACCTCTGCCTGGCAGTGCCCGTGCAACCCCTGGCAGGCACAGGACACGTGGTCGTGTCCGGTCACAGTGAGCTGTACAACCTGGTCTGTACATTCTGGTGTCCATAATACCCTTGTGTAGGCCTCACAAATGACAGAACTGTGTGCACACATACACGCACACAGCAAACACAACTGTAGGGCTCCACAACACCCACATACATACGGAACAGACATGTCCATTCAAATCACTGGCCCTTACCCGCACAAATGATGTCATCCATTGGTACAGCCTATGCCCCTGGCAAACAGTATCACCCTGTGCATATGATGAAGCCTGTGCCACATCCCTGTCATCCACACCATCGGTGCAGGGATATGCTCATATGGTCTGATGCACAGGGTGAACAGACTAGAGAGGTGTATCTAACATTACTTGTGTATGCATATTGAGGGATGTGTATGTTGCATTGGATGTGTGTGAATACTGAGAGATGTGTATGTGACATCAGTCGTGTACTGTCAACATGCAGCAGTCATACCATGTAGTCCAGGTGCAGCATACATTGTGATATGTTCACAGTATGTGTCTCGGTTACAACAGTAACAGCATGTTGGTAATGCCCTGGTTCCCTCCTATGGTGTACTGGCATGTGTCTACAGGTAGCAGTGTTTGCAGTCCCCCATGTGTAACTGTGGAGTACTCAGAGGCACGTATGGCAATATCAGCATGCTAAACACACCCTCAACCCGACTGTTGGACAGTCGGACATGACACAGATGTCCACACATATACTGCACCTGACGCATGTGGTCAGTTGAACAGGCTACAGTGAACAGAGTTGTGACATACTTACCGGGAAACGTTACATGTATGTTGATATGGGGCAGGGGTTGTACACAGCGGTCAGGCCAATGACGACATTAGAGGCCACCTGATAGCATGAGGCCACACTGTGTAGCAGTAATACCCTGTCACAGTACAGGTACATGGCCACATTCACAGGGTCTACAGCACTATAACACACCCCATAGTGTTCATGTGTGGACCCATGCCTATGTTGCCATCACCCTCGCAGTACTTTGCACCCACACAACGTGGCACAGAGAAGGGACATGCATAGGTAGCCAGTATGGCTGGGACTGATGGCATCAAGAGGGTAGTAGACTGCATCACCATGAGGGGTTAGTGATCCTGTTTCCACAGTATGGTAGCATACACCCTCACACCAAGCACCAGACAGCCATACATACATACATACATACACAGACACATTGTGGTGACCAGCTATGTGTGTACGGATAGCCGATGTGTGTGATGCACCACACCTGCCGACCTCATGCTTTCCACACTGCAGTATGTACAGATCTGTACAATGGTGTACAGGGATGTGTTACATCTGGGACGTAGTCCCCACCATATGTGGCATATGTGTGGTCACACAAGTGGACACACATAACAGTGCTGGGAATGATACACCTGCCATAAGATGATCTGATAGACATGCAGCGGTACTGTCCGCAGTATGTGTACCAACGCTATGTCTGGCAATTGTGTGGCTATGTGCACACGGGTGGATGTCAGTGATACAGGTGTCACGTGACATACAGTTGGCTACACCTGACCGCTGTGTATGCGTTAAGTCATCACCATCAAGTAACAGTGACATAGCGTACTGTTTGCACATGGCATGGTAGGGTGGCATGTGACATACCTGTGAGCCATCCCTGGCACACATATATCTACACAGGTGGATCACCACATTATGTACACAGATCCCTCCATACTGGATGTACAACCAACTGTACTGTCTGTATGTCACCATATACAGGTGTCAATGATGGGGCTGCATTGCGACCGCATGTTGTAGTTGGGCACAGCTGTGGTACAGACATCGGCCACTGCACATGCTTGGTTGCTGCATGCACAGTACAGATTGTACATTTTTGTTGGACCTACATGTGTCTCCTGTAGCCATGTATGTATGCATTGCTATTGGTGGACATGTGTGTTGACATATATGACACATGGACTGTGGTATGATATCACGGGTGTCATGGGCGACTACTACAGGGTAATGTGTCCTCCGACATTGCTACCTCCTGTACTGTGAGCATTCAACAGACATGGACCCACCTTCCATTTGCGTGCGTATGATTGCTTAGGCCACTGTTCTGCATGGGGGACAGCAAAGGCTTAGCTATGTACATATGTGTTGTGTGTGGTCCATGCACACATCCACTACAATCACGTTTGACATATCCAAACATGCATGGTCGTTGGTGTACAGCAACACTCGTGTCACAGCTGTGTACCACACAGGGCCCCTGGTATGCCTTGAGCTGACCTGGTCATGTATAGTGGTATACTTGCAATGCATAACACCTGTTGGAACCCTGTCAGTACATGTGTACCCTGCACAGTTGCTGTAGACCTCTGTACAGTCCACTGGTCATGTGTCACACAGTGTTGTGGTAATGTATGGCTGTGTACTGCTGCAGCAACGACATGGTGATGTCTCGGGGGCTACAGTGTAGACTGCGATGTGTACATCTGGGATCTGCACCTGTGACAGCTGTGATGGCAGCTGAGCGTGTGCTGGTCACTGCATGTGTGTGACCACTCTGTGCGTGGGGACAGTTATGCCTTACTGTGCCCTTCCATGTCTGGACTCCATCTGCATGCAAGACGGCCCTTTGCAACTGCTAAGTGTGTGAGCATGCCCAGTACTCTGTTGTGTAGATGGACACACATGACAGTCCCAACTGAACCCTTGCAAGTTGAGACTCCATCCGCATGCAAGACGGCCCTTTGCAAATGCTAAGTGTGTGAGCATGCCCAGTACGCTGTTGTGTAGATGGACACACATGACAGTCCCAACTGAACCCTTTGCGAGTTGAGACTCCGTCCGCATGCAAGACACCCCTTTGCAAATGCTAAGTGTGTGAGCATGCCCAGTACGCTGTTGTGTAGATGGACACACATGACAGTCCCAACTGAACCCTTGCGAGTTGAGACTCCGCATGCAAGACGGCCCTTTGCAAATGCTAAGTGTCTGAGCATGCCCAGAATGCTGTTGTGTAGATGGACACACATGACAGTCCCAACTGAGCCCTTGCGAGTTGAGACTCCGTCCGCATGCAAGACGGCCCTTTGCAAATGCTAAGTGTGTAACCATGCCCAGTATGCTGTTGTGTAGATGGACACACATGACAGTCCAAACTGAGCCCTTGCGAGTTGAGACTCCATCCGCATGCAAGTCGGCCCTTTGCAAATGCTAAGTGTGTGAGCATGCCCAGTACACTGTTGTGTAGATGGACACACATGACAGTCCCAACTGAGCCCTTGCGAGTTGAGACTCCGTCCGCATGCGAGAAGGCCCTTTGCAACTAAGTGTATGAGCATGCCCAGTATCCTGTTGTGTAGATGGACACACATGACAGTCCCAACTGAACCCTTGTGAGTTGAGACTCCGTCCGCATGCAACACGGCCCTTTGCAACTGCTGTGTGAGCATGCCCAGTACGCCATTGTGTAGATCGACACATAGTACAATCCGAATGGACGCTACTAAGCGTGTGGCCATGCCCAGGGACACCTTGTGTCAGTGATGTTCTTCTGTGCATGGCCGTTGACATCCTGTATAGCCATGGTGGTCATCCAGCCAACAGATGTCCATTTTCAACGTCACGATGGATGCCTACGGAGTACACACTGGTCAACTATCTTGAAGGGTGTACTGTCTGTGGGGCGTCTCGTGACTATGTCATGTTGTCGTGGTGCACCATACATCTTACGTTGCCACGATCACACCACTGCCGTGTGTTTGTCTACATGTACCATGGGACAGTAATATGTCTGTATGCTTTCAGACTGATCACTCTCTATACAATCCCTGTCAGCGTCCTTGTCAGTGCGGATGATAACACACGCCTAGATGTCTGCCTCTGGTACTGCTGTGCTTAGTAATCTCGGTAGCGCGTTCTGTAAATGCGTCATGCTGTAGTGTGTTAGGGTAGTTAGGTGTATGTTCGACTCCCAGCCCTGCCAAGTGTGTGTGTGTGTGTGTGTGTGTGTGTGTGTGTGTGTGTGTGTGTGTGTGTGTGTTTTCGCGCATGCTCCCATCCACCTGGGGACTCAGTCTTGCTTTTAGACGCCGCACACCACAGCAGTTTCCTACCAACGTCTTTGCCTTTGCGGATGATGACACGCACCTAGATGTCTGCCTCTGGGACTGCTGTGCTTAGTAATCTCAGTAGTGCATTCTGTAAATGCGTCATACTGTTGTGTGTTAGGGTAGGTAGGTGTATGTTCGACTCCCAGCCCTGCCAAGTGTGTGTGTGTGTGTGTGTGTGTGTGTGTGTGTGTGTGTGTGTTTGCGCATGCTCCCGTCCACCTGGGGACTCGGTCTTGCTTTTAGACGCCGCACACCACAGCAGTTTCCTACTGACGTCTTTGCCTTTGCAGATGATGACATGCACCTAGATGTCTGCCTCTGGGACAGCTGTGCTTAGTAATCTCGGTAGCGCGTTCTGTAAATGCGTCATGCTGTAGTGTGTTAGGGTAGGTAGGTGTATGTTCGACTCCCAGCCCTGCCAAGTGTGTGTATGTGTGTGTGTGTGTGTGTGTGTGTGTGTGTGTGTGTGTGTGTGTGTGTGTGTGTTTTCAGCTGCATGGCAACAGTACATTGCTTTTACAGTATTCACTCTCCATAAGATCCATGCGGCGTCTTTGCCTTTGATGCTGCTGTCTGCAGGTTGGACGTGTGCCTGTGTGAATCATGTGATCCACTGATCACGGTAGGGCGTTTTGTAACTGTGTAATGCTGTCGTGTGGTACAGTGCTTACGTTTATGTTCTGCTTCCAACCCTGCCACATGTGTGTGTGTGTGTGTGTGTGTGTGTGTGTGTGTGTGTGTGTGTGTGTGTGTGTGTGTATATATATATATATATATATATATATATATATATATATATATGTAGATATATATATATATATATATATATATATATATATATATATAAAATGTATATTGTATATAGATATGTATATTGGGATTATCACTCTTGACTGTGCTGCATTGTCTGTACGTGAGCACCTTGGATACATGTACATCTGCTATGGCTCTGTGATAGTGCACATACTGTGTGCTGTAGTGATTGTGGGTTATACATGTGTAGTGACCGGTTATTGTGTTGCTGGGTATTACATGGGCATTGGAAACAATGTTAGTGCAGCACCTTTGACTGGTCGTATGCAGTGCTCGGCAACAGTCAGCAGTGGTTATTACATTGGAGTGTGAGTATGGCTCATATCCGTCTGTAGTAACTGTCAGTTCTATGCACCTCAGGTTAACATTACAGACACACGTTTATCCACAGGTTGTGGTACAGATCCTAGGACTGTATGTGTAGACATTGACAGGTGCAGGACTGGGTTGTGTTGGATACATGGAGGGGTGTCCATGGCCAGTAATGGGGATCTCTTCAGCCTGGCAGGTACGGTCTGTGACTGTCCCACAACCGCCTGTATATGGCTGACACATGCTGTACCTGTGTATATGCAGACACACACACTTACCACAAACAGCTACGGCTATCACATACACACACCCATTGCACCACCAGGATAGCTCATGACACGCCTCTTCCACTGAGTACTGACCGCACACATGTGACACTGCTCCGGTGAGGCTACAGTGTTTTGTACATACACACTCATGTTGTCACCTATCTTCTACTCTAATAGTCCCCTTAACCTACACTACACTGTAGAGGCTTGGCCCATATGGCATGACATGTTGTGATTCACTATCCTCAGCCTCACTTGCCTCACATTGCCTACAAATGCTTCGTTACATCTCTGACAGAGCGCTTCCACACATAAGTACCAGTACGCAGTAGCCATGTTGTCTCCAGCTTGCCGTTCATCTGCATGGTGTACTAACATCTAACTAAACCTACATTTTGTATGTATATTATCCATATGTCTTGTTTTGAAGCGCAGTGCATTCTCGTGGCGTTGCGCTACGCTTCCACACCAGGGATCGGGGGAAGACAACCACTGGTTCATTGATATCCAATGAACAAAGCTGCCACTGGCCTTGGACTTGGACATTGGCATGCTTCTTCGACTGTATTCATACTGTATTTGCAGCTGTTATTGCTCTGTTTAGCAACGTGCAAAACGTTAGTCCCATAACATCCGGGTACATTTCTGTACATAACTCTGCTCTTGCACGGACAGCTTACTGTTTCATGTATCGCGTAATTACATATGGTTACCACCTGTCCCAGTTTGCAAGGGACAGTCCCTCTTTGGGCAGTTGTGTCCTGCAAATAAAGTGAAAAAATGGCAAATGTCCTGAGATTTTAGGACAAAATTATTTTCTATATTTTATGTAATAGTTGCATAAAACAGTTATTCTGTATCTGAAACACCTAAATGTTATAAGAAACAGAATAAGGAACTAAAATGCTACAAGAATAAACTTTTATTTAGGCAAAAACCGAAGTTCTGTCCTTTGTACTGGTCGTGGGTATGTTTTGCCCTGCAAAATCTGATGTTTGTAGCACAAATGTCCCACTTTGGGCATTTGGAAAGGTGGCAACCCTATCATTACATCATTTGCATAGCTTACACATACAAATGGGGTATGTTGCAAATCCCAACATTGTCTGTGCAATGTTCGTGTTACCGCCCATAACATAGTTACACGCCCCTGCGGGTGTTTGCTGAATAGCCTGGCAGTCATCTTTCCTTGCTGTACTCTCACTCAATCCATACACGCCGGAGGCTTCGTGTATCATGGCCTAGGCTTTGCTGTGTGCTATGTCTATCTGTGGTGTATGCATGGCTGTGGGTATGTCCCACTGTCATCAGTGGTAAAGGTGACACCCTATAGGTACTTCCTGTAGACTGCTGTCTTTTGACATGTCAGCACATAGCTGCGGATGAACTTCCTACTGTAGCGCTTTTCATACCTTCTGAGTTATCTTGCGGTCGATAATGCTGTTTCCTCAGACATGTATCTGTTTCTGATCATACCTATCAACCTCCTAGTGCAAAACATCTGTACAAAGCCTAACATGAAGGGGGGACAGATAGGGGCAGATTCTGCATATTGCTCTTACAAACGTAGATAGTTGACAGTATTATAGGTTTTGCATTAGTATGACCTTTCTGAGGGGTTTGGGGTCTTAAACACATATGGTTATCATTATTTAATTACATCAGTTATCAGGTATTTGGCAGACAGGTACAGATTGTGAGAGGAACACACCACACATATGAGGCATACATCTGCACATTCGTACAGTTACTCCAGTACACACAGTACATGGCGCCATCACAGGCCAGTTACCATTACATTCCTATTGCAGGACACACCCACCCACTGGGTTATATTCCTCACACAGGCCAACAGGTGCTTATCCACACTACTTATTCCATCATGTACCTTATGTGTATGCCGGTATTTGCACTTTCCGTCAATGGCGGAGCTCACATACGAGTATGGGGGACTGGACACTGTATCGGTGACACTGCATGACACCCTGAGGGACACATGTCATTTGAGTCTATTAACCTTCCACATTGACTTTCACAGGCCATACGTTGTAATTCACATTTGTGGACAAACATGCTTATGACTTGTACATGTTTTGTCATTTGTCCTGACGTCTTTTTTCTCACCTGTCCACCTAGTATCACTAGTTCTATACATTTCATTAGGACGGGTTACCTTCATACCTCTCACCTGTACACATTATGGGTATACGCCCTAGGGTTTGACCTATGATTCTGTTACATTTGTCATGATAATGTGCCTTTCTGGTAGATTGCTGGCAAGCCATGACAGACTTTGCGGTTAGGTAATCATGACTGACATTTCTATTTCATGATTACTAACTCTCATAACATTCGTATTCCCAACTACGCAATTATTCTATCAATGGTCTGACTTTGTCTGAGGTATATTTAATATAGTCCCTATTTGTCTGTCGTGTACTATGCCTTAGTCCAGCTGTCTTATTCTGACATTCTGGCAGGTATGGTTACCATCTTGGTCGTATGCGTGTCCATCCATGATAATCGCCTACATGACACTGATATAAGTCCCTACGTCTTCCCCCAATGGTTTACACAATATCCAGTGGATGGGTTGCACCTTTTTGGTGAATATAGGTGTGTGCTATACCCACATAGGTATATTGATTACTCCCATGGGGTGTACCTAATAGATCTGTGCCAACCAACACATTGGCTCAATTCTGCCTACCCATGATTCCCATACCTGACACACCTCCACAGTACCCATTAGACATGTTTAATGTGAGCGATAATAAAGTGTGAGGACACTTCCGAGCACTCCCCACTCTGCAGATATCAGCTCGTACATCATACATTCAGTCGACCCATGTGTTATTACCCTTGCACCTGCTACTGTTGCATGTACAGCTATATCGTAGTTGCAGCTGTGACGTCTTTCGCATCTATGACAGTTCGCACTTCATACAGGATCAATTTTTGGGGTCCTGCAAAGGACACCTATATTCATGTTTAACGTGTAGAACTTGCAGGCCCTGTCATACTGGTACTTTCTGGGCAATGGTTTGGAAACCATCGGTGTATTCTCCTTTCATGCATGTCTGTCTGTCTATCCATATTAGCTATACCGTGACCTATTTATGTACATGTGTTATATGTACAGGGACATATGTTTGTTGTGTATATATCTATTCATGTATCGTGTATGTATAAATATATATATCTGTACATATATACATATGTCTATACATTCCTCATCTCGTAATTTGCTTTGGATTATGTCTGTGGATATATGTGTATATATATCTCCATATCATACCTTTCAACTATACAGATTTCCGCTGCATGTACAGCTGTTTGCCTCTTATCTTTGGTCTGTTTTTCTTAACCTTGTGTCTATCTGGCAAGTTAGTGGCATATCATTAAAGACTGACGTTGGTAAATAATGACAAACATTTCAGGTTACGACTTCATACCCTTCAGAGAATCCATGCTAGTGACACACCTGTTATTCTATCCACTTTCTATGTTTGTTAGGGCAATATCTGGGGATTGTCCCTATTTGTACTAGTAGTTGTCATGGCTTTGTCCGGTTTCCTACTTTACGCGGTTAACAGGTATGAGCCATGTACATAGAATGGGGGGAAAACACCATTCATTTTCTATTCTGTGAGTGGATTACACATGCGCAGGTGCACTTGCATATCCTTATTGTGGGTTACATATGTTTCATAGATAATTGTGCTTCCATGAACTTTCATAATTCTGACCGTAACAGTTACATATCTGTATTCCAGTTTACGGACTACTGCGAATCACACGTTCACCTTTACATATTTAAATGTGTGTACAGCATGAACACTTTCATTACACTTTCAAGTTATATGTGCAGTGGTCGTAGGTCAACCGGGACTGCATTCATGTTGGCCAGATACTGGAACCACTATTCTATTGGTGTTCTCCCTCATTGATATGCATACCCATAGTACTTAGCTACATCAACATACGCCTCACTGCTTCACCTACAACACAGGCATCCATTCTCCTGCTGGGAAAAAGGCGGTACTACATATTACACATTCCCTATTGCCTACTGCTGTGGACTCCGGCTGCATTGTTAATCACTCCGAGGATATGCAGAACACCAAGGTATATAGTCCAGCCACATACAGGTCTTTGATTGTCAGGGTGTTCATGTAGTGATCTGGGTTTAGGTTTGTCCACCTGGTGAACGGAACTTCCCTGGCCGAGGTCAAATGTCAGACGAAGCATATGGACAGGGATTATCTCCCTATTTTGAGGTTTTACCTGTGTTTCTAGACACAGGTGTTTGGGCACCTGTCAGCAGCTTATTCTGTTGGCATTACATATTATGGGTGGGGTTGTTACAGTCCATACTCCACGGTGAGGGGTGTTCCCATTCACATTTGACTATTACCTGTATACAGTCATACAGGGATTATTATTTTTGGACATGAAGTGACTACAGGTATGCAGTTGTACATTACACAAGTGTGAAGGGCTGTTCCTGTAAATATGTACGGACCATACCTCTCAACCTCTTAGAGCACCGAACCTGCGCAAAACCTACACGATGGAGGGATAATTAGGGACACATTTTAACAATTGCTCATACAAGCTTAGAACGTTGATAGAATGCTAGGTTTTGCATTAGCATGACTTTTCTGCAGGTTGTGGAGTCTTATACTCGGGATATTTCTCATTATTTAGTGATGTCAATTTTCAGCTATTTACCATACTGGTGCAGATTGTCGGAGGCACACAACAACACTATGGGGCGAACCAGTGGACATTCTTAGGGTTGCCACCTTTTCGACTGCCCAAAGTGGGACATGTTCTGTAGAGATGTCAGATTTTCCAGGACAAAACATACCTAGAGCCGTGCATAGTACAGAACTTTAACTTTTTTGTACATATAATAGCTTATTCTAGTAACATTTGAATTGCTTATGCTACTTCACCTAACATATTGAGGATTCATATATAAAATAACTGTTTTATGCGACTATTAAAGTAAATTAGGAAATAACATTGTCCTAAACTCTCAGGACATTTGCTATGTCTTGATTTTTTTTCACAGGACACCACTGCCTACAGAGGGACTGTTACTCGCAAAGTGGGACAGGTGGTGACCCTAGTCATTCTGCGAATATCCGGACAGTTGAGTGGTATGGCACGGACCTCTGTAATACGCTGTTGTGTTCTGGCACAGCAGTAGCTCAGCATTAAAGACTGCAGTCGGAACGTGCTGACAGACAGTTGGGTTTCAGACTTCATACTCCAGACATTAATGCCAATGTGCAAACTGTTATTCTATCAAATTCTATGTTTCTAAGAGATATGTTTACAGATTGTCCCTGATTTTGGACCTTTGTCTCACTTATATTTACGGCTCTGTCCAGATATCTTGCTCACACAGGTTGACAGGTATGGTCAGTCATGACTGCACACAGTCAGTGTCCCTCACACTTGATCAGGGTTGACCTGTTTACATCAGTGTCTTCCTCGCCCTCATGCCATTTTCCACTTCCCTCCTATTCGTGTCTGGACACGTGCGTCACGGGAAGGTATTTTATCCTGGGTGGTAGGTTATGCATGCCCATTTAGGGCTGGACAGTGTCATGGACCTCCACTGCACATTCTGACTTGTGTCCAGATATCTACTGGATTGGACATCATGTCGTCATACCCATTCTACTATTTACACAAGTTGGTCATCCCGTGACGGATATCCCAAAAATTGGACAAGACCAAAGCAAGTTAGATAACGAAGATTTTTGTGGCTTCACGAAAATGTGCAGGGGGTTTTACCTGCAGGCGATACATGGTTTGCAATCCTGACACTGCCTAGGGTGACAATACCTACTACATATGCGTAGGGGTCACTGTGTGTAGCTGTTTCTGCAACAAACCAGTGGACCAAGTACGGCTGGATTTGGTGGACATTCTGGTATGGTGGCAGGTTGTGTGTTGTGGAGGGTATGCTGGATAGGCTATTATGCATCCAGGTGTGTTGCGTTTGTTATGGCCAGTTCCATCAGGACCCATCTGTGGGTATGTGACGGTGCCGTATCTATACATTTGTCTCACATATTTCCATATTCATATGTTTGTGGGATTGTGTTCTACACTATGGCCTGTCTGCTTGTCTTGCAGCTGTTTCTACATGAGGTTGTGTTTCTTTCCACTTCACCCGCTGCCCCCTCATACACCTCTGGTTCACCTTTTCTGCATACGACACAAGTATCGCCTTTGAGGATTTTACCACTAAACACACACCCCCTCACACCCGAATTACTCACACCCCATAGAGCGCTACTTTGGTTGTTGGCCCATGACACGGCCAGAGTTACACATTAACTACCCTGCATGTGTCGGTACCTTTATGGTTGTGTGGACTTCCCTGCCATGTTTGCTTTCCACATGCTATACCTCACGCACATAGGTACACGCCCTTATTTCACTTTCATTACTTGGTTGGTGTATCCGGGTACTACCCGTTCAACTGTGTCACATACATGTTCGGATTATACAGCTGCCTTCCGGATTTTGCCAGCCTGTTCTACTCATTGGTTGGCACCTTTTCCTACATCCAAGCTATTCCTTACACATGTCCGACTGTTGTGGACATTGCCTCCCCACAGTCGCCGGTTGTGTTTCCACCTTTTCAGTTGGCCACAGTGTGACATAGGGTTACCACCTGTCCCACTTTGCGAGGGACGGTCCCTCTTTGGGCAGTTGTGTCCTGACATGTAATTGTACACATGACAAATGTCCTGAGGTTTTAGGACAAACTTATTTCTTATATTTTATGTGATAGTTGCATTAAACAGTTAATTCTGTATCTGAAATACCTGACTGTTATGAGAAACAGAATAAGCAACTAAAATGCTACAGGAATACGCTTTTCTGTAGGCAAAACAGTTATGTTCTGTCCTTTGTACTGGCCGTGGGTATGTGTCGGCCTGTACAATCTGATGTCTGTACCAAACATGTCCCACTTTGGCCATTTGTAAAGGTGGCAACCCTACTGTGACAGTTGTGGTGAACACAGCATATTTTACAGGCCGACACATACCCACGGTCAGTTCGGCAGATAGAACTTACAATTCTTGCCTATATCTAAGCTTATTCTTGTAGCATTTCGGTATCTTATTCTGTTTGTTATGACATTTATGTAATATACGTCCAGTGAAATATGTTTAATGCAACTATTGCATGACGTCTACGGAGGAATTATGTCCTATATTCTCTGGACATTTGCCAGTTTTACATGTTTGTGTCAGGACACATCTGCCCACAGAGGGACTGTCGCTCGCAAAGTGGGACAGGTGGTAATCTTGGTCGACGGTACGGATGATACTGTTCCTTTCGGCCTACGTGTGTCTGTGTTGTTATGGCTGTTTATATGCTCCTTCTGTTTTGTTTACATGCGTATGCTATTTCCTATCACATTTGGTATGTGAAATATGGACATACCTTTTGTATGTGACTATTACATGGCTTGTGTGATATGATTCAGACATATGGTCACTACATATATCTACATTTCTCCTCTTGTATTTTGTTATGGACACATCTGCACAGCTATGTTCCCTCCCTCACATTATGGGACGGCTGGTGACCCTCTCCGTTGGACTGGAAGTACCTACTAGCAGCGTGCTAACATATGATAAGTTTCACTTCCACATGGTATAGCTATCAACACTACGTTGGACTACAGGCACACGGTTTCCATGTCATTGGTTCATGGGTAGGGACCCATTATTCCCTACCATGCATTTGTGTTTGATTCTTCATTTTCTGTTCGCAGGGACTCTGCTTTGCATACATTTCAGTCTCCACAGACACTGATAGGTAAGATTACTATTGCTGGCGGAATATAATATTCAGCAGTTTAGGTTGCTCCTCGAAAGCCGACATTGACACGCCTCCCTGCGCAACTTCGATACGCCCCTTGCACTCGCACATGTTTCCTATGCACGTGGCTGTGGCGGCTGCGCGCCTTCATTAATATGCATATGGCGCGACTGCTCCATATCTTCTCTGCATGGCCGGCACAAGCCTTACGCTGGACTTGCGCCGAGCTTCATGAATCCGGGGGTCGGTGTTTTATTTCCTAAAATATCCAAACATGGCCAAATAAGCTGCAGTATGTATATTGTGATGTATCTCTGTGTATGTTCATACATCTTTAGGAGTCAAGACCACAAAAAAGTAATTTAATCAGAAGACATTTTGTCTCTAACTTGCAAGCACATATTTTTTTTCTTAAACCTTCCATTAGTTTGTATGTATTTTTTATAACAGAACACATTTTATAACGGTTTTACCACACTCTAAGATGTTGGTACTTTCCTAACTAGACTACATTTACAGCATCTAGACTACAATACTGCCTTTGTAGTGTTTCCTTTTTTGTTTCTATTACCAATTCGGTGAAGCGGTATTCACGAAAGTGCACTTTTGTTTAAGTGCACTTTCACATAAATAGGGCCATACTTTTCTTTTTCAAAATAATGAGGTTTTGACAAAGAAAAGTAGACCCATATATATATATATATATATATATATATATATATATATATATATATATATATATATTTGTTGTTGTTGTGTCTTTCGGCTTTTCCCAGTTAGGGGTCGCCACAGCGGAAGTCCGGTCCGCTAATGATTGGCAGTAGATTTTTACGTGCCGAGTTGCCAGCCCTGATGCACAACCTTCAACAAAGGTACGCCATTCACTCATGTCTCCACACAGAAGACGCTTTAGCTGAGAATCAAACAGGACAACTTCTTACTGGGAGGCGACAATGCTACCGCAGCACCACCACCACAGTTTATATATATATATATATATATATATATATATATATATATATATATATATATATATATAGATCCCCATCAGAACCTCGAAGAAAAGGCTGAGATCATAAGATCAATGTTTTGAAACTTCAAACGTTTTGAATGGAAATGGACATACAGGATGGAACGTGATATTTTGGAGTTGGTATATTTAATTATATATTATATTTAATTAAACAGGGGGTGTGGGGTGCAAGTATGTAAAAAAAATTTTTTTGTTTTTATTTATTTTTTTATTAGGTTTTTGAAGTTTCAAAACTTTGATCTTATGGTCTCGGCCATGTGAAGTTTAAAGTTTTGAAACTTCAAGCTTATGAAGCAGATCTATATATATATATATATATATATATATATATATATATATATATATATATATACATATACATACATATATATGCAAGTACTGTAAGTATTGACCAGGACATCCAATGGTTTCAATCATATCTCAGTGGTAGACAACAGGCTGTCCTATGGCAGAGCAAACTATCCACCCTTTTACTCATCACCCTCGGAGTACCCCAAGGCTCCATACTAGGTCCACTATTATTTTCCATTTTCATCAGTGATTTGTATAAGGTCACCCCAAATGCAACATGCATTCAATATGTGGATGACTCCACTTTAGTATGCTCTGACACTTTACCTACAGAGTTGCAGATTCTATCCCAAAATACTTTTAACACAGTTGAAAATTGGCTCCTTAGCCATCGTCTCATGTTAAATCCTAATAAAACCAAACTGCTGCTTTTCTCCCCAACTCACAGGTCTACCCCTGTAACCTTTACATTAAAATCCAACAACGGCACCATTATTTCCCCTGATTCCTCAACCAAACTGTTAGGAGTTATAGTAGATAATAACCTTAAGTTTTATGTGCATATCAATAAAACTATTAAAACAGTTAATAAAAAACTTGGCTTACTATATAGGATCAAGCCCTTCCTAACACCATTAGCCAGAACTTTAATTCCTCGTACACATCTACTCTCCACCCTCCTCTCTGCTTCCCCTCTATTTACAAACCTCAGCAAAACTCACCTTAATAAACTTTCTAGCAGCTACAATCACATTGCTAGATTTGCTACCGATGCACCCTACAGAACTCATCACTGTCATAACCTAAATCTACTAGGATGGCTTGAACTGCCTAACCTACTTCAGGTTAACCAACTAATAGTTGCACACAAGATCCTCTACCAACCAGATAATACACCCATACTTAAAAACCTCATCATCCCGTACAGTAACCTTAGCACACTTCGTTCATATGAAAGATTACTAGTTCAAACTCTCAAATCCAGCAACACAGCCGGTAAATCTCTATTTCCTAACTCTGTTGGCAAAACTTGGAATTTTCTTCCTGCTAATCTTACATCTGAACTCTCTCTACCTCAATTCAAGAAAAGTCAGATTCAGTACTTTAAAAATGATGGCTATGTCCTTGCCCTAATCCTGACTAACTCTAACCATCACTTGTGTGCACATGGAGGACTTCTGCCTACACTTTGTTCTCTTAACTTATAAATCCTATGATCTCCTTGGGTCTACTACCGCGTTAGCCTGCTAGGCATTCAATACCTTATCATTCTTAAAAACACTGTCTAGAATTTTCCATGTGAGTAAAAATGTAATCATTTGTTTGTGTATCTGTTTCTGTGTTTGTTTACATCTGTGTAAAAATCCTTTTATTTGTGTTTTATTTTTGTGTTTTAAACTGTAAAAATGTAACAGTTTGTTGAATGTCTTTTTAGATCTTTTCTCCCCGGGCCTCCACTAAAAATGGACATGTATCTAGTCGGACTATCCCGGTAAACAAATGTAAAAATAAATAAAAATAAATAGTAAGTGTATTAGCTAATAGCAAACACTCAAAAGAGGATTCAGAAGAGATTTATCTAAAAAGATTGAATACTCAAAAAATCCCAACCCCCTCCCCCCAAAAAAAAAACAGTGTAGTTTGCAAGGAGCAAGCACCTCTGCATCCCCACCCATCCTGCTAATTATACCTATTCCAAGATAGCACTACATCAGGGAAAGGGCAAATCTCTTGACTCTGCTGTATCAGTCTCACACAAAGAACTGCTGCCAGGGAGAAAAACAGCAGAAAAGAAGTTGCTGTCATAATGATCACACACATACACACAGACACATAGACACAGACACACACACACACACACACACACACACACACACACACACACACGCACGCACACACACAGACATATATGGGTCTACTTTATTTGATCGACAAACCATTTGATCGAAATTTCATTTGATCGAAAACCAGTATTCAGGGCAAATAACAGGGATTTGTCCCCCTCCCCAATGTCGTGCGACCCTGGAGTTGGTATATATAGTTAGGGGGGGTGTGGAGATTGTGGGGGTCGAAGCCCCCCACCTATTTTCATTTAAAATGTGTACTTTTTGTTTTATTTTCTTCTTTTAAAGGAAACTAGGTGGGGAGCTTCACCCCCCCACACACACCCCCCAATGTGGGGGGCTGTGCCATCCACACCCCCCTAACTATATATACCAACTCCAGGGTCGCACAACATTGGGGCGGGGGACAAATCCCTGTTATTTGCCTTGAATACTGGTTTTCAATCAAATGAAATTTCGATCAAATGGGTTTTGATCAAATGGTCTGTCGATCAAATAAAGTAGACCCATATATATATATATATAGAGAGAGAGAGAGAGAGAGAGGTTTCCATGAAATGATGAATTGTTTCCACACTGGATGGGCTTGCCCCCTGCAAAAATGATTTTGGGTTCTGTAACCTTGGGAGTGTCACTCTTTTGAATAGCAAACTCCCAAGTTCAAGATGTTTGGGATCAAATAATTGCATGTTGATTAAATGATACAATTACTCATTGTAAACCTGTTAATTTATTTATGTTTTTATTTGTTTATTTACTGTAACTTATCCATATTAACCCATTTCTGCCAAAGATTTGGGCTTGGTATAATGGTTAAGGTCTTTGACTCACAAACATGAAGTACAGAGTCTGATTCTCAGCTTTAAGAAGGAAATTCATTAGGCTTAGAATGGCCTATTAAGAAAGATAGCCTAGCCTATGAACTTATGAAACCATAAATCTAAGGAAAAGGGAAAATTAAAATTACCCTATTCAAACGCAACCTAGATAATAAGATGGGAGACTGCAAATTTGTCCCTGGGGTGGCAGCCAAGTCCCTCATGAACAGGGGTAGTCAGTGTTTATTACAGATGTGCTCTGTTCATAAATTCGTTCTGTGAGCTACCCATAAAAGAAGAGATGGGAACACTTGGGATTAACATGGCTAGATTTGTAAAGGCTCTAGGGCTGCTAACCTAGTAACCTTCAATGAACCTATAAACCTAAGTGGAACATTACAGTTGACTGAGTCTCACTTTGCTATATGTTAAAAAGTCAGAAATGGTAGATTGAACATATATGTTATTGGACTACATCACCTCTTGCTTTATTGCATATCCTTTGCATTGTGTTTAGTCGTGAGACTCAGATAAGAGTGAAAAGTAGGATTCATGAATTTTGTATATATTTTCCTTCATGGAGAGTTGTATGCCTTTCTGGACATGTTTCCCTCTCTCAGATTCTGTTGCCTCAAGGTGAGTATCTAAAGTGGCTAGTAGTGCGGGGACAGAATTTCCATGTGAGGGGGTAGCCCCCTTCCAAAAATAATGATTTTGAAATGTTTGGCAATATTTATTAGATTGATGACTTGGGCTATAATTATGTGTGTTTTAAGTGTTTTAGCTTCATGTTTTACATCTCACCTTAGTGAGATGGGATTATCCATAATAAGTTCTAGCCATGGCTTTGGGGGAAATAATGTACAGAGCAGTGATAGGAATTGAATACCAAGCTAATAAAACATGGAGCTCATGGATAACTATATGTACAGAGGGAATAAAGCACTTAGAGTTGAACAATTATGTAGTGAAAGTCAATTTCTTCAAAATTAAAGCTAAAAATGAAACACTTAATATATCAAAAATGTTTTATATCACATTATTGATTTTAATTGTTTGGCATAGTTACAGTACAGAAGAAGAACAGGTATTGAGGGCATCCATTAGAAGTTGGGTTAGACAGGGTTGGGAGCAAGATGAGGAAAAAAGGTTAAGTATAAAGGCAGGGACAGTTTCCTACTTTGTAATATTGGGTGGACATTTCAGGTCTTGGACCTTATAGTGGAGAAGGCATCCTCCAAAATTCAGCATGAAATGTTAGGGAGTAAGTACAAAACCCAAAGACTAAGAAAATAATGTAGAATAACATCAGCATCGAAAGCTGCTTCTAGAAAAAGATGCTGGGGAGCAAGAAAACAAGTCTGCAGTTAGCCTTTCTCATGGAAGGATGTATATTTTAAGAATAAGGATGCCTAGCTGTATATATAAATGCTTAGAGCAGATTTTCGTCTTCTAAATCCAGATGGATGAAACACTACTCTAGACATTGTCCCTGTTTTGTACAGCTGTACAAAATAATAAAAGTATCAGATTATTCTCAGTAAGTGCTTTTATCAATGTTTTCTGTTTTTCTTTTTAATTGACAACCATATGCTTTAGAATCTTCCCATAGAATGTATTTTTCTTCCAATTAAGTTGCCTAATACTCATTTCTCTCATTTTAAATTATGTTTGTCTTAAACTACGTACCCCCATTTTCTCCATGATAATTTCTCCTTGCTTTTTGTTAACTTTTATTTTGACAGCTTCAAGTGAAAAACTGGAAGAACGTCCCATAATAGCGGCAACAGAGAAACATCAGGATGTTGCTGCTGGTAAAGGGCATACTAACTCAGCTTAATTTGATTTTTTTTTAGTACAGCGAGAAACTAGAATTTCTGTTTGGGCTGCTGATTTCATGCTAAGAGAACTAACATATTTGCACTGTCAGCTGAGCTTTGCTTTATTTGTAAATATGATGTGTGTATATATTGAAGAATACTTAATAATTTGTCCAAATGACCAGATTTTAAGTTTACAGAAATATCACAACACCGTACTAATGAGAAAGCAATTATCTTTCAAGTATTTTTTTCATTCACTGCAGTAAGTAAGCTATAAATTCAGCAGCTAACCAAATTTAGCATATTCTTTTTCTCCCAACATATTTTTATGTTTGATATTTAAAAAAAAACGGTATCTCAGTTCAAGATGAAAAAAGCATGATCACCTTCACATTAAATGTTATGTTTACCTACACTTTTCTTTCAGAAAAGAGCTTCACCGTGCACTTTAGATCTCTTGCTGTTTCAGTTACAGGATCTGGGAATGCACAAATAATGTTCACTGACTTCTCCTAAGCTCACAACACTAACTGCATGGAATGAGAAAACAATTCTTCCTAATGAACTTTGTTTTCTGACAGCTGTGTTTCTTTCAGCTCCTAAAAAAATACGTCAAAAAACTGAGAACAACAAACCATCTCGTAGGCCTGAATTAGTAAAGTCTGTCACAGGTATTATGACTTCTTACTCTTTTTTTATTTTTGTCTGCTGTTTTATTTTTATTTATTTTTTGACGTTATTAAGAAAACACTACTTCAAAATGTAGAGTTTTATTCATCAGTGACATGCGTAGCCTAGACCTGATGACTTCTTCCTAAATCTTATGCAGTATTAACCTGGTTAATGCCATGCAGCATGTAAAGAAGTTAAATTCATGAGTATTTCTGAGAAAGCACTCCTAAGGTTTAGCTCGTGACAGTTATGGTAAAAAAATTTAGATATAAATTAGTGGTTGTATACCACAAGTTCAACAATTCTGAAGTCTGCTCTCAACTGTATGGCCATATCCAGAATAGCTTTGTCATCAAGTACCCAATGAACATCCTAATGAATGCATAAAACGTCTTCTTGATATGAAGTAAATGGGACTGAGTGTTGTCCATTGCCACACTAAAACAGATATTCATATGACAGACAAACTCCCATTGTGATAACCAATGCCACAAAGAGCAACCCTTAGAAACCATGGAGGTTCTAGAAGTGCTGATACAGAGATAGGTAACATTATCTGGGAGTGGGTATCCTGCTGCTAAACTGTCATTCTAGAGGGACCCTAGAAGGTAAAGGCTGACCATAGAAATGGGCCTGCAACCAAGAAGATCACTAAACTTGGACCCTGCAAAGGAAGCACAGAGTAAAAGTATTATATAACTCCTTGTAAATCTCTCCTTTCTTTGTTGACATCAGTACTATACGTACATACATAACATATATATATTATCCTTTTTTTCCTTTTCCTGTGACTTCTGACCATCTAGCCACCCCAGCAACCATACCTATTCATTCTGTATCACTAAGGTAAGGAGTTGCAGCACTGTCATCAGGATAGCCATAAAGAATTGTCCATTTTCGGTTATAAATCCACTCCCAGAAACTCATGTGCGCAGTCACAGATGTGACAGACTGCTATGCCTTTCCTCTGTCTTGTTTGTATTGCACTTAACTCATACAGGCAACACATAACATTCAGCTTGACAGAGCCAAGATCATGCCTGTGACCCATACACCACATAGTATGCACCTGTCACTCCTGTAGGTTTGAACCCTGCA
Organism: Protopterus annectens; assembly: GCF_019279795.1. Classification (NCBI taxonomy): domain Eukaryota; kingdom Metazoa; phylum Chordata; order Ceratodontiformes; family Protopteridae; genus Protopterus; species Protopterus annectens. The sequence goes on from NC_056735.1 coordinate 1,820,293,577, forward strand.
GTGAGTAAGTGCACTTCCCTCCTTCCCAGGATGGGTGAACCAGCAATGGTCACTAACTGCCACCCTTCCTCATTGGTTTGTCTTGTGCCCAACTCAGTAGTCGATCTGGAATCATCTTGGTTACAGTCAAGACTTTATTCTTCTCCACCAAGAAGTTGACAGAGACTGCAAATTATATTGCAGTCAGATGAGAGAATGGGTCGTACAAGTCACCCAGTTCATGAATACCATAAGGATATATAAAAAAAAAGATTACTGAGGACTAGAATTTTATTAGGGTAGGGACAGCCCAGAGTGCAGAGGCATGGACAGTACTTCCTTCCTCCACACCTCAGTCATCCTGCATCCTTAAGCTAGGATCCACTTATATTTTCATCTTAGACCATTCTCCATGTGTGCATGCTAATCATAATGACTGTCATCACCAGTCAGCATTAGGCATGTATAACACTTTATTGACTCTTCTATGTCTTGTATGACAGCCAGTTGCTACTAACACAAATTATTTTGTCCCTCCAACTCTTCTCACTTTCCCTAATCTGGTAGAGCATGTTTTATTAGTGCACACTTCACTCCAGCACAACACTGCACAGTCAGATCCATGATCAATTATTCTGGCTGTATCATGTCACAATGTTGTGTCCTAATTACCATCTTAAATCTCCTTGGTTCCCCCATAGAGTAGTCTGAATTATGTCCCTGATATATTAGTCTGATGAGCTACAGGTGTATGGTATCTAAAGAAAATCCATTCTCTTTTCCACTAATGTGCAGCCACTATCAGCCCTAGGCCATATCATGCAAATTCTACTCTTGCTGACCCTGATAACTGGTCTTGGAACATGGGTTCATATTAGAACTGCAAACACTTGAAATTTCAAATGGCATATGATTGACACCATATGATCAAAATTTCAAGCTTTTGAAGGTTAAACGTAACGGCGCAGTTCGGTGCAGAATGGGGAGAATTTCCCTTTTCTGCACTGACGTGCGATCTTGGAGTTGGTATATTTATGTAGGGGGGTGTGGGGGGTGCATGGGAGCTTGCCCCCCCCTGCCTGCACCATTAAGGTAAGTTTTTTTTTTTTTTATTATATATTCGAACTTTTACACATCTATCATATGTTGTCGAACATATGGGATTCAAAGTTTAGAAATTCCTAATATATAATATAGACCCCTGGAAAATCACTTGTTCCCTCATCCTGGATTACAATGCCTTTTGTTTCTACAACAAACATATTGGCCTTCCTTCAGAACCCGCTATCTCATTTCAGGCTAGACTTACTAGCCAGACATGACTAACACACAAGGTGGTAGAATATGTAGACCTTGTCTGTGCAGATTCTCTTTTGTGTTACCTACTCTAGAACACTTTCTTCATCTCTCTACCACTACACAAAAAGACTGTGCCCTCACAAGAGTTAAAATAATCTCTGCAAAGGATTTGGAACAAAGCTGGGTCTCTACATGCCTGGATTCACTTAGGGAATCTGTTCAGGACACCCTGTCATGGTTGTCAGCTAATATTGGTGCTGAACTGGCAATAACAGGGAGCTTTATTATTAGGTGGAATTTATCACCTGATAAATATACTTAAGCCACACTGCAGCTATATGTTCTTGTCCAACTTATCATTTTCACTACCAGGAGGATAAAGCTTCACATAAAATAAACCCCATCATTATCATTTTTTCAGGTAGTGTGATGGTTACCTCCCTCAGTGGCCACCTCTCAATATGTGTTTGTTGTCTTCAAAACAGAATGTTCTGAGCACACAGATTTCCTGTTAAGAACTATCTAGATGTTCATTCTTTACATCTTTGTCTCAGCTTTTAAATAGTTGAATTGGATCAGCCTATCCTCACTCAACTCAGGTTGTGTACAGTGGAAGTTCAGTCTCTCTTCGCCCTACCGCTCCTTGGGATTCTATTCTTGTTTTTTCACTTATCCATGTTTGTCAATAACATAATCAAAAACTGTGTACTTGTTATGGTAATCTAAAATGCCAGTGATACAGCCCTGTTCTTCTGTGCCAGTTATACCTAGGTCAAGCAAGCCTTATACCTCCAAGCCTCAGCTTAGTTTTCCAAGACTGAAAAATGGCTTATATCTTCTTCTTTACATCTTAATGTTAAAGACAGTGGCCTTTCTTATTCTGTCATAGCAGTGCAAGTCCACTTGCTATCTCTCCAGCCTTGATCTGGCCCTGGCTTCATAGTGATTCATAGGTTCATATATATGACCAACATATGAAATTAGTTGTACTCTCAGACCAGTTAAACATTAGATCTCATCTACTGGTCCAAACTCATTATGATGGATTCAACTGTGTTATAACTGCCATAGTTTATTTCCTGCATCTAACATCTTAACGAAGCTAAACTCTGGACTAAACTCCAAATTAAGACAAGTGAGGACCCATCACTGCATCTCTCTTAGAAAATTACACTGACTAGTTATAACACCACCTTACAACAACCCAATTAAAAAAAAAATGGCACACAACATTTTTCACCCCCCCTATATTTCCTGTCATCTAATCCATTATAAAATGGCACATAACTACAACTGTGATTTTAGGTAGCCTTAACCAGTCATACTTCTGTCATTGCTACTGCAAACCTATAGTTGTCTGTCACAGGTATATAAATTGCAGCAATCTGTATTCCTTGGATATTGTACCACTGATATCACTGCATTCTGATAAATAAAATCACAATATTAAGGACATCCTATTAACTCTGCTGTGTGGAAGTTTTCCCATATTCACATTCTTATTAGCAGTAATCATGATCATTACTTACTACTGTAACTTGCTACTTTTTCCTTCTTCTTCCCATAATCTGTTTCATATTTACTCACCACATTCTATTATAAATGTTTTTTTCTAGATAATATATAACCTGTATTACTATGACTAGGTTTTAATACTGTGTTAACTTACACCACGCTGCTACTATTGCAGTCTCATATGGCTTGCATGCAAGTGCCTCATTCTTTAAGTGTAGGCCATATTTAATGTGTTATAATTCATTATTGTGATCCTGTCCAGAATATGCATATTTTATAAATATTCCAAATATGTACTAATGATGTATAAGCCTATATATTTCTGCTGCAAGTGTTCTATCTGTGTTTTTCACATATTCATTGGTTGAAAGTAAGTTTAGCGCTGGAGAGCCATTGTAAAGCTCAGCCACATCACCCTTGTAATGAAAAAGATAGATTAATTTCCTGTGGGTAGGAAAGTATTAGCATGGATATATAATTACCTATCCGATTGTTAGGGTTTGCTTAGTTAAGCATTCTGCTTGATGTGTAGAAAAAAGTTTATTTAAATGGTGTGGGTGGTACATTAAGTAAGAGATCCATCATAAGTGGTGATATTTTTCATCTTGCAGTTGAACTCTTTGCTCTTAGTGTGAGTATTAATTGAGTGGTTTGCTGTATGAAGATCAAAGAAGGTATAAACATAAGGGTGTCTTTCTTACCACAAAACACTAAGTAAAGATCACCTTTCATGAGACTGTAAGAGACTGACTAGAGAGAGAGAAAGAGATTTTGTGTCAATGTAGCTTAAAAACTTCTCTAAAGCAAATTTCACATGCCTCAAAACCGAGGCGAAATCCTTCAAAGCCCCCGGGCCTGTGGAAAATACGGCCCAGACCGCAGAATCCTTTATAAACACATTCTATGAACACCTTCAGGAATGCATGGATCATGCAATCCCAAATAAAACCAAGACCCAATCCTCCAAAGGCAGACATCCTGTCTGGTGGACCCCAGCCATAAACAAACTATACAATAGAAGGAGGAAGCTACTACATGATAGAGCAAAATCCCAAAAAGGGAAGGCATCTCTGATCAGTTTTAGCAAAAAACTACGGGCACTCATAAAATCATCTAAGGCCAGCTTCGAGAGAAAAATTGCACAGGACACTAAGGATAATCACAAGGCTTTCTTTAGTTATGTTAGGAACCTGGGTGGGAATTCCCAGATATGCTCAGAATTAGTCCAAAATGACAAAAAATACACCGAGCCCACAGACATTGCCAACATCCTAGCTGACAGGTTCAGTGCAAACTTCTCCCCACCAAAAGGGCAAATATCTATCCCAACAGAGTGCTGCCCCCCTGACATCTCAGATGCTCAGGTAAGAGCCGCCCTCTCCAAAGCAAAAAACACAGCATCAATGGGACCAGATGGTGTCCTGGGCTGCATCCTACATGAACTCCAAGAAGAGCTAAACCCAAACATAAAACTACTGTTCAATCTTAGCCTTACTACAGGATATGTACCCAAAGAGTGGCGTACAGCAACAGTGGTCCCTCTCCACAAAGGTGGTGCCTCAACGGATCCTGGAAACTATCGCCCCATAAGCCTGACTAGCTTGGTCTGCAAAGCTATGGAAAGGATCATCATGGACCTCATAAATAAAGATATTGGGGACCTACAGACACTGGATCCTACCCAGTTTGGCTTTGTTAAGGGAGATCCTGCCTCTTAAACCTGGTCGATTTCTTTGAAACAGTCACCAAGGCCATTGACGAGGGGAAGGTGGTCCACACAGCCTACCTGGACCTCGCAAAAGCCTTCAATACAATACCCCACTCGGGCATTATAGACAAGCTCACCAGCTTAAATATAAACCCCTATGTCACTAGATGGGTTGCAAACTGGCTCAAGGACAGAACCCACATGGTTAGAATTGCTGGAGCCATGTCAGACTCCAAACCAGTTACAAGTGGCGTCCCACAAGGCTCAGTCCTGGGACCTCTCTTGTTCGGTATATATTTCTCGATGGTACAGGCCAACACGGAAGGACTGTGGCTGACCAAGTTCGCAGATGACTGCAAACTGAGCACCATAATCAACTCTCCAGCCGACACAAGCATCCTCCAAAAGGGCCTCATAGAAACAGACAACTGGTGTCAGAGCCATGGCCTCAAGCTAAACGCCAAAAAGTGTATAGTCATCCCCTTTGGCAAAAACAAAGTGCCCACAAATTACCACATAGGTGGTAATCCATTAAGTACAGAAGAAGTCATTAGGGACCTGGGGACCCAAGTTGATAGCAATCTCTCATTTGACAACCACGTGGCCAAAGTGGTTAGAAAAACATTTTATATAGCCCACCTAATCATGAAGGGATTCACATCTAGATCAGGGGAGGTCATTGTGCCTCTTTACTCATCCCTCATCAGGCCCAGAATTGAGTACAATGCCCCTTTTGGGATGTACCTTACCAGACACCTGCAGCAACTGGAAAGACCCCAAAAGTACCTCACCAAGAGGATCAAAGGGCTCAGACAGATGCCATATGCTGCCCGGTTAAAGAAACTCCAGCTCTACTCAGTGTCATACCGCCTGCTCAGAGGCGATCTGTGCCTGACGTATAAAGCCATGTCCAACCCGGAATTAATGGACATGCTGCACCTCAGAAAATCCAAATTCCATTGAGCTATGCGCTTGAGAGACTTGAACCTCAGCACTGAAATAAATAGGACATGCTGAAGGGACAGATTCATAACCCAGAGGCTCCCTTCACTCTGGAATAAAATCCCAGTCCAGGTTAGGCAGAGTCTCACATTGACTCTCTTCAAGAAGAATCTTGATGAGTGGATGGGAGATCATAGGTTTACACCGGCTATCACTTCTGTGTCACTGTTAGACAGAGGCACAGTATACTAACCTCAAAAAAAGGCATAGCAAAATTAATTTAAAATGGGTGGCGAAAGCCAAACACACTCTGGCTAGGCTTATAAATGCCCTAGGGCAGATAGCCTAGTATGAACCTATGAACCTATTACTTAATCTGTAGATTTTTGTAGATAGGAATATTTGTGTCTTTGCAACACATGAAAGGCACTTAGAAATGTACATTCCACGGGGGCATAATATTCAATAATGGGTCTGATGAGGGAGGTGTAAAGGGGACAGGAATATCCTTGGGCATTGAAGAAGTGGTGTGACAGATTAGCTATGTTAGGTAGAAGGGCATTCTCACTATAGCTGAGACATGTTGGTCAAATGAGAACTCAATGCCATTGTGGGCACCCAAATCTCTAATAAGGAGGTCTGTTTTAAGAGGAATGTCAGTGATAAGAGGAAGGAATAGGAGTCTTACTGAAGATGACTGTACTATATTTCTTTGTACTTTGTATTTGAGATGAGCCCATGATTAAGTGCACCAGTTGTAGATCTGATTTAAGCCTTTCTTGAGAAATTGCCTATAATTGTGTGAGTTGTTGATACCACCTAACTTACAATCATTCAGAAACTTGGTTATACGTAGCTCTTGGATGTTTGATTTTACCTATGCCAGACAAGATGGGACTGCACCTTCTGGAATGCCACTATAAAATTTTTATGGCTAAAAGAGAATACCCCCTGCTTGGACTACATGAAATTTAGCTATCAAGCAGACATTGTAAGGGTTAATGTTGAGACTAGAGTGTTTCCGTATGATGTTCATGTAGGAAATCATGTCAGAGGCTTTAGCAAGGTCAAGGTAGGCAGCGTAGATGGTCTGTCCCTCATCTGAAGCTTTTGTGACTGTCAGAGAAATCAACCAGGTTGGGTAGGAATTACTTGCTACTAAAAAAATCCAAATCAATTGGAGTTGAGAGTCCAGAGTTCATCTATGTAATTGTTAATTAGTTCAGTGATAATGTGTTCCATAGCTTTACAGACAATGCTAGTGAGACTGATAACCCTGAAGTTACTTGCGTATGTGGGTGCCATCCTTGTGGAGAGTGCCAAATGTGTCTTTTCCCCAAGTTTCTGAAAATCATGCTGTGTTGATATTAAGGATAAATTGATTTAATGACAGTCAAGTTTAACACTTGCAAACAGACAGCCTGGAGGGCTGTTGGGACTCATGGAAATAGTGTTTTTACTTTTGAAAATAGCACAAGCCACTTGATTAAAAGTGGTAAGAGTCTGGGGGGACTGTGGTGGAGATGTTTTCTGGGCAGACAGGGCTAAGCAAGAATATTAGCTACAGTTTCTGGGTCATACAGGGATACATCATCACAGTTAAGTTTGCAGCAGAACTGGGAGCTACATTTGAGTTTTCTAAGGTATCTGAAGAAGTTCTTCTGTTTTTTTTCTTAGTATTGGAAGCAGTTCTAAGATCATAACTGGTTTTGCACACTCTGTATGCATGCCTAAGGATCTTACTTAATATTTTTAAGTTTCTTGTATTGTGTGGGAGAGGGATTTGTTTTGCAATGCTATATGAAGTTTTTCATTTTCCTGTAGAGTTGCTTTGTATGGGTGTTGTACCATACTGGCTTATTTTTTAATTAACTGATTTTCTTGTGACAGATAGGAACTTCTATACCTCTATTTGTAGGGGTGTAGAACTCTGAATGGATCTATTTATCCAAATATGCCAGTTGTGCTTGTCTAGGAAATCTTTAAGGAGTAATAAGTTGCCTATAGAATAATCCTGAAATACTTTCAATTTTTTATGAGTGAGGCAGCTTGTATATAGGATTAAGGTAACAGCTAGGTGATCAGATTTTATCAGGAAGGTAAACACAAGTCAGATGGGGCAGGAAGGTGAAGAGGTTGGTTATATGAATGAAATGTAGAAGATTAACATCTAGATGGGTGGGGGCAAGTTATACTAGGGAGATGGTATTCACAAAGTCAAGAAATCCCTGGGCCTAATTATCAGTGTCTATGTATGCTTGCCATTTAAAAGAGGCAAATTAATATCTCACATAAAAATGTCATTAAGCTTGATGGGTAATTTATCAAGTGGGTTTATATAATCAGTATACTCTATAGTACACATGGAAAGGTACATATATTTAGCAATGATGCAATATGTAGTTTTGTTGAAATACACAAGGAATTCTAAGTTAGTATCTTCTAATTTCTGCCATGAGACCATGGGTTGCCATATAAATAAGGATATTCCCCCACAGTTTCCAGTGGTGCTTAGTAAGTGGTAGGTGCAAAACTCTGGCAAGGAGTGAGCAACATCATTAAGTCTCAGTAACCTGAAATGAGCGAGTGTGTGGTTGAGGAAATTATAATACCTAGTAACTTGCTGTGTAAGGGAATTAGCAAGCTTCATTTCTTTTATTGTTTTACTCTTATATTAACAATGTTGGGGAGGGGTGTAGGAATCTCTGTGCTGTTATTGGCTGAAAAGAAAGTGATCCCTAGCTCATTCAGTTAATGGTACTACACAGAGTCAAATCAGCCTCAAGTGCCTATTATCAGATCACACTTTACCTGTACATTATGACAGTTTTTGCTGGTGGAACAAATGACTTAGGAAATGTAAGGATAGAGGATATTACCCAGATAGCCTCAGACATAATTACCGTAAGCCAGGAAAGGACTTTCAAGTCATATTCTTAGATGCCATTCCTTCCATATCATTATATAATTATAAAAAGGGACACGCTAGTACTCTGATTAGTTAATGTTGCTATTTATCACTATGATACAAGTTGGAGTACATTACACTGTGGGAACTGCCAATTGCTAAAGTTCTCTATTTTTCAAAGTATAACTTTCACCAAGGAAACCCTGATAACGGACGTCTTTGTATCTGTATTATAAAACATGTTAGAGATTTTTTTAAGCCAAAATGAAATTCTAGCTGCAATGTTGGTACTAAATTATGCACATTTAACTTTCTTTCAAGTAATGATAAAAATCTAAATACAAAGTTACAGGCCTCTCTGTCAGAGTATATCCAGAGAATGGCTGGGCTTTCTATTATTAACTGAAGTACTCTACAGTCTTATAAACCCAACAATGACAACTACAGCCATAGTGGGTTTTCATAATTGCAAGGCACAAAAAAATCATTGAAGGGTGTCAATTTATGTCTGACATAATATAAAATGTTCTCTTGCATTTAACAGTTGTACTTTCATTATAAGGGTAAATATTCATGTAGCTAAGAAATTATTTTCTGTGCTGTGTTTTTACAGAAGCCTGTCATAGGATACTGAAAATATTGGCAACACCTCATTGTGCACATTTGGCCATGTGCCCCAGGTGTGAAATACTACGCACCATGAGTGCCCCAAGGAAAAAATTCAAAGTTTTTTTCTGATCATAATAATAAGACATAAGTAGATAACCCATGTCCTATTGCTATGCCATTCAAGCACCTACAAGCCCTTGCTAAGAGCACTTGATCACAGTGTTTTTTGACTCGGCAATCTCTTTTCACTTGAGTCTACTGAAAACTGTGCAATATAAACACCTGTGATCAGTTGTCCTTTCAACTGTTTGCAATGTTTTCCTGTCAGCCTCTAGTCAAGTAGTCATATGACAACAAACTGTTGGGAATTGCAGTGATATGGAGCAGGACTGTTTTCCATTTGCATGTATGAGTATTTGTTTTGTTTATTTTTAATTATAGCAGGAAGCGAACCAAAACTGTTGGAAAATCCTTGTTTATTACTTTTACCATTGTGGAGGGGGTCTCTGAACTTTGCTCAAGAATTCTTAAGGTTAACTAAAATAATAGGGGAGACAAGAACATGGACAATTTTAAATATTACTCTAATTCACTTAAAGTTTATTGAACAACAAATTTTGCATCAACACGAATTTTCTGAACAATAAGCAAGACAAAATTCTAATGCATGGTATTACTGACTTCTCTATAGTCCTCAGTGATTTGCCAAGAAATCATAAACAGACAAAAAAAAACAAATTAAGCAAGAGCTGAAGTACTCTGCATACTCTGAGACTGCTGAGAGGTTTGGTTCCCTGAATACCTCTCAACTTCTTTGCTGCAGAATTCATATATCCAAAAGTAATGGGGAGGCAAAATCAGGAACATGTTTTTAAATATTAATTATCTGAATACCAGGTTTTGCATCAAGATGTATTTTCTGAATAATAAAAAGTCCAAAACACTAACATCTGGCATTACTGACATGTTGGTAAACCTCTGTAATTTACCAGAAAATCAGAGACATGGCAATAAATCAGATACAATCTGCACAATCTGTGATAGTTCAGATGTATGAGTCACTACATATCATTTAACTTCTTTGTTTAAGAATTTTGTACAGACCCAAAAATAATAGAAAGATAAAGACCCAAAATCAGAGGCAATGCTTTAAATAGTACTCTAATTCACTTTAAAAACTTTGTAGCACAAGTTTTGCGTCAAATGGCATTTTCTAAACAAAAGGAACTATGCATCTCTAATGTCTGACATTAGTGACTTAGCTGTAATACTCAATGATTTACCAGAAAAGTTGGAGTACAGTAAATAATATGAGGCTAAATTAAAGATGTTCACCAACACTGGGGGTAGCTGAGATGTATGGTTCCATATAGTAGCACCTTTAAAACTCTGCAGCAGCATACATTTCTTTGGCTGTTTCTTCACAATTACAGCTGATTACCAGAAGCAGCTGTCTGTTTTGAGAGGAAGCATAGCTCTAAACTGCACCTCATTATGAAGAACATTGCTCATTTTGAATGTTTAAAATTTGATGTTCTGCACTGTTCCACATTGAAGAGGTCTGTCACAATTTCACTGTTATGATTTTTTAACAAATATCAATGTTGTATAATATTGAATTGTATTACTCATCAAATTTTTTTAATAAATATGAAGAAGCTATTATTGACCATTCTATGAACTTTGTAACTGAACTTGTAAATGTTCCTTTACTCTACATTTTGTCCATTTGTTCCACACTGTGTGGCAGGTAGGATTTTAGATTTTGAATAAGGAAGGTTTTGAGGTTTGGGATACAGTCAGCTGAAGAAAGCAAATGGCAAGCTGATGCTTATTACTCACATTAGAGTGATCTCTGCTGTGCCTTGGTGAGCTGAGAGACCTTAATGTCTGAAATCTCCAAGTAAAAGTTAATTACTGTGCTTTGATGTATAATACACTTGAACTTTTTTATCTATCTTATTTATTTCTTATGACAATGGATATAGGGGGAGGGTGCATCAAGTAGAAATACATTGCTCTGCATGTTATGTTTCTCTTTCTTCTCAATGAGACACCAGGAATATGGAGAATATGGGTATATTTTTTGGTGGCAGATGATGTTTGAAAGCAAATGGCAGTTCAGTAATTGGGGTGGGTGTGGAACAGTATTAGTGAAAGAGCAATGTGTCCATCACATTTATGTCATCCTGCCTTAGTCAATGTTGTTTACCATATCATAAAAAGTACATTCTGCTGTGTTTTGTACCCAAGTATTTTATTAGAAGTTCTTTATTTTTTAGTGTAAACTACCTATAGGGAACTGTCATATGACCTGTTTCATATACAACTAGCAAACAGACAGTTTTTGTTGTTGCAGTCTGACACAGTGCTTGATTTCATACTGGGGACTATTTGACCTCTCCACAAAAGACCAGGTAAAACTTAACCTCAGAACATATGTGTACTACATTTGCATTATGTCATAAGTAAAAATCCTATGCATTTCATCAGTAAGAGTAAAGCACCTTGCTTTCGAGTGGTTAAAGTTGTGGAGTCAGATTTAGAGATGTGCTGCACTAGAAACTGTAAGAAATGAATTGCATTATTAGGTGTGTTTTGTAGCTGAATGCCCTATTGTTATTAGCTGAAAGTTTTGTAATGAAATTGAAGTGTGTCAGAGATGCTGCTTTTCAAACACAGGACTTTATGGCTTTAGTTCGCATGACTTTACTGCCAGTCTGACATTTTGAGTTATATGTGTTTTTTTTTGTTACTGTGAGTTTTGTGGTGAACTTCTGCTCAATATGCTGAATACAGTAATAGCCTGTAGTACACCTGATTAGTCATTATATCACAATTCCAAATCCCATGTACTTCTCCTGAAAGCAGAGATTTTTTTTTTTTTGTCACTGAGGTTTCCTCTCCCATGCCACCTTTTCCACCAGTTTAGTCTTATGTTCAGTAAACTGCATTATAAGAAGATAGAGTTGTGTTTGTGCCTTACAAGTAGAGTGACCATCTAAGTGCATTTTGTATCTGTGAGTCATGTTATTCTGAGAAATTTACTTTACTAATTTGTACACTTACAGACAAATGATCTCTTATTGCTAGGTACCAACAGCCTCTCATATAAGCAGTTGGGTATTCCATATTTTCAAGATGACAAACATTATGTATCAGAATTGTATTATTGGTATGATTTTATGAAACTATAACAAAAAAATATTTTTCTAGAGAAAATAATATTTCTGTAATTTTTATATGTCACAACCAAATGCATACATTTCACTGTGAGAAGCGTGCCCATATTTGAGATTCTCCTGAGTACTTTTCAGAAAAGCTACTGGACTGTGCAAAACAAAATGAAAGTAGGATTACCAAGTGATCCTGTCTGGAAAATTTCATAAGAATATCTTGAAATAGTAATGAGAGGTTCTCATTTGAAGTTAGGGGAGAATTCAGGCCAAATGACTTTGTAAATTGAGAGTAGAAGTTCTACAAAACCATTAGCTGAACACAAATGTGTATTTTTCAGTGATCTTCAGAATAAATAACCCAAAGCTACCAAAAACATAAAATCATCATGTTGAGGTGACTTTATCCCTAAAAGGAGTATTTCTATATGTTCATTCTTTATACCTGTTGAGGCATAAAGAAATTACATTAAAATATATTTCCTTTAATTAATGGTCAAGATGCAGCTAGTCCTTTGTGTTCTTTGTGTGTGTGAAACCAACCCAGTGGTATTTTGTTGATAATTGTCATTATTAAATAAATTTGTCATTAACATTCCTTGGAAGTTTCATGAATAAATGTTGAATCATTTTGGGGATAAAGACTTTTAAATCAAAACAGCAAAAATTGCCAGAAACAAACAGTATTTTGGAAGCAGACCTTCAGAAAATGCTTATAAGTTAAGGAGTTTAATATGCCATCAGTAGTTCTTGGTGTATCTAGCACTATAATGGCATCTATGTGCACAACAATAAACCACATATTTGCACACAGTTCCAAGAAGATGCATTACACCTGCAAACCATTTGCATGGTTACTTTCTTACAATCTCCTTGTGGCTGCCCAGTTAACAAATTATAATCTTGACCCATAGTTATCATTATACATTTGGTGCCAGCTCAAATGCAGGAGTTACAATACTTTCTAACTTTTTTAACAATACCATTTATTGGTAGCATTTAACACACAAATACCTAGAAATAAAACAAATCCTCTTTCCCACATTCAAATAGGTATTTACACAAGAACTATATACATATTTTCTATTCATACATGCAGGGGTTATCTCCCATCAAATGATTTGTGTCACCCAGGTACTTCTTTTTTATTAGGTGCTACTTATGCCATGTCTTTTAACATATTCAAGCCTATTAACCATGTTCTATCTCCAAGTAAATCCCCTGCCAAATTACCTCATTTTCTTGTATATTACTGAATACTCACCAAACTATGTATATGTCTTATTCACCCATCTCTCTCCAGTGTTTGAAGCTGAGGCTTTCCCTTTCCATTTTTGTTTAATAGCTGCCTGCTTGTTTCTCATTTATTATTTCTTTCTTACTTCAGTTTCCCTTTAAAATTATATGGGTTAATTAGTCTATCCAAACGTATACTACTTTCTTCACATACTTCCCATTTCCTTGTCTCCTTTCTCCTCATTTCTGGTTTTCCTCCATCTCTGAATCTTTCACACCTCTCTTTCTTTGTTTGCTAATTCATTTACTATGGATATTGCGTCTTCAATCTTTGGGGGCTCTGTTATCTTCCATTTGCTTTTGTAACACATTTATTTCCAGCTGGTCTAATTTTCCTCTTACCTTCTCTAGTTATACTTATATTAAACTTTCCCCTTTCCTCAGATCTTCATTTTGTGCATTGTTTTTTCCATTATTTTGTGTAATGTATATTACTACCCTCATATAAGAGCTAACAGTTACTCTGTTAATATAGGCTCACATCTTGAACTCACAACCCTCCTTTCCTCTTCTCTATTACACTTCACATATCACTCTTAGGCATTCCCCATTTCACACATACTCTCTCGTCATTTGTTCTACCATTTTTTAAGGAATATTTCTTGTGAGAATATGTAGACTTCCTGCTACAGATATAATAGCTGAGGAAAAATATGTAACTGCAAAAATGTAACCCTTTGCTCCATTTCTAACTGAATTATTTTCCATTTCTCTATTTGGGCTTTTACCTTACTATGGATATTTTCATAGGTAAATTTTATTGAGTCCTTGGCTGTTCTCCCAAGCCATAACCTCAGACATCTTATTCTAGGCCTCCATACATTTTGACTTGGCCATCGTAGAAGGTTATTCACCTGTATATTCAGCATTATTGCTTGTCCCTTCTCTCTGTTTTTATCCAGAAACTTCACCAAACCTTGTCATTATTTCACAGACTTTTTTTATATTCTCCAAAGGCTTTGTTAAAGTCAGAAGTGTATTTTTCATGCGTAGAATAATTTTCTTTGATCTCCTTCACATTCATAACCCTGCGCCTACGAAGATCTGATAACTGCTGCAAGAGGATCCAAGTACAAGGCAGACAGTAGAGGGGACAGTGAAAGAGGTCCACAGCAAAGTTGTCCAACCTTAATTTCCTTAATTAACCTCACCCTGATCTTTACTCTCACCCTTGCATCAAAGTATATCCTTTCCAGAAGTCTCAACCATTCTTTTGGAAACCCTCATATTTCTAACAAACTAAACAAGTAGCTCCATCTAACTCTATCAAAGGCCTTCTCTGTATCCAGTGACAATATTGCTTGGCTTTTTTTTTTCATCTTGAACATCTTGTATATTATTTGCTGTCCTTCTCCCTGTAACAAACCCTGCTTGATCTGTGTGAATTATTTTTGGAAGTATTTCTGCCACTCATTCTGCCATGATCAGCTTAAAGCATTTATAATCATAGTTTAATTTTTAATGTGTGAAGACAGTATTATGTTGTTTGTCCTTTCCTTGTGTTCAGCTGTAACACCTGCTTCTCTCCAGTTTCTGGGTATCCCCCATCCATTCCAAAATTGCATTAAATATCTTAACCCATATTTTCCCTACTTCAGTCTTCTCTAACTCCCACAACTGTGTCAGGAGCCCATCACTACCCATGGTCTTTTCTCTAGCCATTTTCTGCCATATCTTTTTCATTTTACTTAGCATAATTGGAGCCAAGAGTTTCACATTATCATCATTTAGTATCGTTGGCATCCATGGAATTTTCCATTCTTCTCCATCATTCTTGTCTTTTAGCCAGCCCTCCTCTTCAGTTTGTAGATCTTTGTAATATTGTGCATAAGCTGCTAAGATTTCCTCTTGCTGTTCTTTGATTTCACTACTTTCCTCATCTTTCAGCTGATATATTCAATTTTCCACATTTTGCTGTCCCAGTCTCAACACCTAGTCTGTTTAGCTGTGTTACTGAAGTATATTTTCTATGTTCTGGATCTCTTTGTCCAAATCCTATCCTCCTCCAACTTCTGTAATGTTTGTTTTATTTCTCTTTTCCTTCTCTTAGATCTTGGTGTCTTCTTGTCCCACCTGTTGCATCTCTGCCAGTTCATCTATCACAGCTTTCCTATTCATTCTCTGAAATTTCAACTTCTGTCTTATGCATTCCTGTATATCTCACCTTATGTCTCCATTACATTCATCCTAACTGCTGGCATTCCAGTCCTTTGCTTGTATAATAGCTTATGCTTGCATTTGGTATTTCATTTTGTAATTAGTCTACAAACCCATATGTATGCTGATCTGATTGAAGCATGCAGTCTCTTGCACGTTATCCATCTCCTAGTGACTACTTTTGCTTTATTGTTTCCCCTACTTCATTCTATTCAGGAGCTTTATGTAGTGGCCTTTATAATATCGGATCTAATATGTGAGAAATCACTTACTATGTGAGGGTAACTTCAACACACCGATATCCTACTGTTTAATTCCCTGCCAATGCGAGGTAACTTTGTAGTTGTTTTTCCCCCTCCCCTTAAAGCTTGTGCATTTATTCATTTATTGCTTATCTCAAATTACTGGTAAATCTCTTGCATCTGACATCCAGCTTGTTCTGCATCACTAGCCATGCACTTCAGTGTTTCGTCCTGTTTCTTCCTTTTCAGCACATATTTCCTACTTCCCCCCTGCAACATTCTTACGCACTGTCTGCCCCCTTTTGTGCACATTTTCAGTCTTGAGTTTTCCATGAATTAGCTGGAGTTGTTCAAACATCAAGGTATCCTTACATTTTTGTAAAGTAAGATATTTTTCTGTTTCTTTTTTCTGTGTTCTGAGTTTCACTGCTTATTTTGCAGTATTGGACAGCTTTCAGCACTTACATTCAGTGCATTTTCTATGATAATTTCAGAGTACAGTTAGTGTTACTGTCACTTTCATGTAATGTAAAATACAATACATGTCAGCTGCTGTTGCTTTTCTTTGCTACCGCATAGTTCTATGCATTAGCTTGCTTTGTGCTGGCTTCATACTGGCTGCTGTGTCTTTGCACTATTTTATTTTGTTTCATACATCCCTCATACGTCCTTTCCATTTGAGATAATTTATGAATTACATACAGTATACATTAGTTTTTTTCATTGTCTTTGTTTACTAACAGTTTATAGTTCAGTTCATGCAACTTTATGGGTACTTAGGTCACTCTGTAGTCCAGTTTGGTTTTGCTATCAGTACAGTCCTCTATATTAACAGAAATTGTTTCATTACTGAAAGAATCCACATGGCTTTGTCCAGATCTAGCTATAACCAAACAATTTCAAGAAGATTTAACCATATGAAAAAAAAATATTCTTACATTGAGGAAAAAAAAAATGTACTTTCCATTTGGGGGATCTGCCTGCCACACCCTTCCTTATTCATGTGTATTAACACCAGGATTGCATAAACTTAAAAATAGTGAAAATTCCAAACACTGGCACACTAATACAAACTGGACTGGTAATGATTCTCAGATGAAAACAGTGACTTTGGGAAGGATACCTGATGAACTAAACCTTGTCAAGTTTACACCTAATCAGTTCTAGTGAAGCTGATGAAGATTGCAACCTCATGTTTTTTTTTTTTTTTTAAACAAAAAATATCTTTATTGAGTTATCACTTATGATATATGCAATCATATATTTATGTAAATGAAAACAAACCATATCAACATATTTTCAGATGCCATTATACATTGCATGTAATCTTCTGTACAGTCACTGTCAGTCAAACATTACATAACTCATTCAATTCCTGCCTTCCCTTAAACCTCATTCCTCCTCCAGAACATTATTCTGCTCGTATTGTTCCCACAATTCCCATGTTTTTTCTTTGTAATTTGCTCCTACCCTCTTCTAAAGATCCCATTTCCAGTCCTTTTTATCTCTGTTACTATATTCACTACTTTTAGTATGATTGTTTTAGACTTTGATTTCCATTTTCTCATAATTGTTTTTTTGGCAGACACCAAAATTAAACTTAACAAGACCTTACTATGTCTAGGGAATTCCAATCATGTATCCCATCTCAAAAATATAATTTTCTTCATTAAACCAATTTGCTCGCCCAGTATGTCTGACAGAGTAGTCTTCAGGGAATTGTTAAAGTCAGCCAACTCATTATACTCCCAAAAAATATGTTTCCAATTACCCCTTTCTTCCCCATCACATCTCCAACATTTACAATCTACCTGAGGAAAAATTCTTTGGAGTCTATACAAATACCTATGCAAACACTTCCAACCAAAAATCCTAAATCTTTTAGACTTTGTTGCATATTTGGGAACCAAACATATATCTTCCTATTAATTTTTTGTGATTTGATTATCCAATCTCTCTTCCAAATACATTCTAACCTTCTCTGATTGATTCATATATTTATCATGCAATATCTTTATGGCCTATTAATTATTTCTTTTTTAACAGCAGCTTCTGTTCCAGATTCTTCTAAAAACTCTACCAGTTGCTGGCGTTTCACTTAGGATCCCCTTATTCCTTTTTCTTTGCCTATACTCTTGTATATCGATCCTTGATAGGGAAGGCAATCTCTAGCCTGCAGTCCAAAATGGATTCTTGGTCTCTTCCCATTCTATTACCTTTCTTTCTGTAATTACTTGCTGCCAATACCTTGGTTTCTTTGTCAGTTTTCTCCAGTAAATTCTAAGCCCCTGTTGTCTATTCTCTGTACCCCTAATTGCAGTCATCCCTATTGGTAGAATCTCCTTTCACCATTCTCATGTTGGTTTACTTCTTAGAACACTTTCTGCTGCTTTATGAATATAATATTCTGTATGGTTATTGTTATTCTCCTTAAGGATCTGCATCCAAAATCATAGTCTCTCCTTATTTCTTGTGTTTCCCCCCTTGTTTCATCATCATTATCATCATCATCCCTTTTCACTTTGAATTATAGCTTTCTACTTGTGCTGTTTATATGAGCCTTATCTGTGTGACTCTGAAGTACCCCTTCAAATCAGGTAATCCCAAACCACATTTGTCGGTTAGAAGGATTCAGCTTATCCCACTTGACTCTTGCTGTCTTCTCCTCCCAGATAAAATCCTTAAACTCTTTATTGATTGTTATCCACAATTTCCTCTGATTGATAAAAATATGCCTGACCTGTGTATAAAACTCTTCTTCTTCGTCTTTCGGCTTTTCCCAGTTAGGGGTCGCCACACCGGATCACATGTCCGCTCATGATTGGCAGTGGAGTTTTATGGTGTCGAGTTGCCAGCCTGGCACCCAACGACCTGTGTATAAAACTAAAGGGACTAAAAAGATTTTCACTGCTTTTATCTTGCTGTCCATATCCATAAAACAAAGCTTCCAGTTTCTCAGTTTTTGTATTATCTTTTGTTTAGTGTCTTCCTATATATCTTTAGCTGCATAACAGAATCCTTTTTAACCCATACTCCTAAGCACTTCATTTAATCATATCCCCATAAATATGGGTATCTGAACCAATTCATGTGTGGATACATAATTTACCACTATTACCTTTGTTTTATCTTCATTAATTTTGTATCCCCAAAAGACATGAAACTGTCTGAGAATGTTCCACAGCACTGAAGTATCTTTTTCTGGTTTTATCAGTTACAACATAATACCATCTGTAAATAAAGCCAACTTTTCTTGATTACTATACCAGTTATATACTTGAATTTCTGAGTCCCTTATTTTTTTTTTGATAATGGTTCTAAAAATAATGCAAATAGCAAAGGGGAAAGAGGACACCCCTACCTGGTTCCTCTGTTAAAACAGAACTTATCAGAGACAACTCCCCCCCCAAACACACATGTTAATTTTCCCCTCCGATCTCTCATATAGATATATAATGCTATAATTAACCATCTAATGTTGTTAATCTTCATTCATTCCTTACTGATGGGTTATCGGTTCTGTCCTCAGAACTGAACCGGCCTTATACCAAGCTCATATCAGTCAAAAACTCTCGAGCCAAGATCCTACCCAGAATGCACTGCTCTCTGTTACCTCAGATCTCATTTGCCACGTTGCTGTACAGCCATGTCAAGCCACTCTCTCTCAGCTAAGTGAATAATTATTTTGAACGTTTATATATTGTTAGTACTTTAAAAGTTTTCAATCAGTTACTATTTCTATACTCCTACCCTATCATATCTTTAAGACTCTCCTCTATAGTTTCTTTCCCTTTATTACCCTTTTTCTTACCTTTGAGGTAATTCTTCATTACCATCATTGGTAATCCTTCCTTTCTCTCTCCTTACCCTTCTGGGTAGCTTTCTTAACACTTTGGTACTGTCATTCTTCTCCACATCATTATGTCGGGCAAGAAAAGTAGTGTTGGTTTCAAACAGTGTACGGATTGTAGCTGTAAGTTACCGCTTTCTGATGGCCAGATTTTATGTATCTATTGCTTGAATGTCTCCCACCTTTCAGTGGATCCTGTGTTGGATTTGTAGAATTTTTTTCAACCAGGACTCTCAGTGAAAGAAAGAACATGTTATTCCTGAAAGGCCTCCTTAAAACTCCTTTTTGTGAGGCTATCTCTGGGTCAGAGGGCTCACTCCCTCCTGCTAACCCCCATAAGAGGCATTCTTCTTCTTCCTCCTTGAGGTTGTCACTTCATCTCCCTGTGGAGATCGCAGGGAGTCGACTCATAAGAAGGTAAAAAGTTCCAGTCCAGGCTGCCATCTGTGACCCTTTCAGCTCCAGGTTCGGTACCGCCCCAGTTGATTCTTGCTCCAGCTATATCCTCTTTATCACCACTGGCACCGGAGTTCCTGGTGCAGACGCTTACGGCTCCAACAGTTTTGTCGCAGCCTTTACCGGCACCATCTCCGCAGGTACAGTCTCCTTTGGCACCATTGGTGCAATCTCCTTCGGCCCTGAGTTTAACGATACTGTCCTCTATGATGCAGACACCTTTGGTACTGACATGCTCTTTGGTGCAGTCATTTTTGGCACCATCATTACTACCGGTGCAGACACCTTCCTCGACGGCACCGTACTCATCAGTGCAGACACTTGCCACACTGCCCTATACGGTGCAGACACCCTCAACTTCTATGGCACTGCCTTCGTCAGCGCAGACTACCTCAACACCATTCTCCTCATTGCAGACACCCTTGGATCTGGGCTCTGCACCACTCGAACTAGTAAGGACCAAGTACTGTCCTTTTTTGGATCCATTTGTGGTAGCCAATATAGCACTTTTCTAGAAAGGCCAGAATTGCCTTCAGATTTTTCTTTGAAGTTGACTAGGAGCCTCTCTGAACAAGATGTTTTGCGGCTTGTCGACCAGTTGCTTGTGGCCAGGGGTCTCTCTCAACCATCTAAAGCTACGTTCCCTCTTTCAGGTGAACATATTTCTCCACAGACTCCTACATGCACTCCTCCTTCAACTTCCATGCAAGCATCAAAGCCCCTTCTTCCGACAGCAGCTTCCCTCCCTCTGACCCCAGTAGTGGACCTCACTTGGGAGCCGGATTTGTCCTTGTGGCCCTCGGTGCACTGGGCATCGGGCTTTTCTCAGGCTAGTGGCTGTGCCGTGGGGGAAGGCATTCTTGGTTCTTCGCTGATTGTTTTCTATTGCACCCTCCAGGAATCCTCCCTCCCTCATGCTCCACATCCCTCTTGAGACTCCTGGTCTGGGGGTCAGCTTGTCGGAGCAAGGTGTGACCCCGGGTCCGAGGTTGTCATGCTTGGTTCTGGGCTCCCATCCCTCTTTGGGCACTCCGGCCTTCCAGGCCATGGAGAGGGCATTTGCCTCTGCTGGCAAACCCCTTATGTCAGAGTTCTCTCCCCCGTCTGTGCCACAACTGTCACAAGCCACAACCACCGGACACCAGGCACAAGGGCCTCAGGTTTCTCCCCCTCTGGAGACCTCCTCTTCGCAATCTTCCCCAGAGCTCCCGACTGAGGAAGTACCTCACAAGATTTCATGCAAGAGAAAGCACATGGACTCCACTGAGGAGTCATTGACCGAAGATACAGACTTTGATGATGGGGAAGGGTCCCACCGTCACCCTCTGATGAGGTGTTCTTTGGTGACATCCTCGAGATCCTAAGACAGAGGGGTGACTGGAAGTCCTCCAATCCTTCGTCAGAGGAATCCGTATTCCTGCAGGCCTTTCGTGCCTGGCCCCCTACCTCCTGGGTTACCCTGCCGGCCAATGAGCTTGTCTAGCTCATAGTCCAGTGTGCATGGAAGGCTCCTGACACATTGGAAGCTATACCGCGGAGGCCTGACAAGATCTTTTCATCCCCAGCTGAGCATCCCCATTGGTCAAAAGGTCTTCCAGTAGATGCCATGGTGGTGGCGGCTGCAACCAAGAAAGATTTGGCAGAAGAGAGCCAGACTGTCCATCTGCCCAGCAAGGAGTCCCAGGCGATAGACAGACTCAGGAAGCGTGTGTTTGCTTCATCGACCTTCACCGTAAGGTCCTTGAACTACTTGGCACACTTAACAAGGCTCCAGAGGGATCTTATGAACCAACTCTCTGAAACCTTGGCAGGAGCTGTTTCTGATGAGGTCCGTGACAATGTAGCTTCTCAGATAGTGACCCTAGAATCCATATCCAATTCTTCCATGTGTCTTATTTCACACACAATGGAAGGAGCAGCTAGAGCGACAGGCACAGGTCTAGTCATGAGACGACATGCCTGGATGTGCCTTTGCGACTTTGCGGACTCCTTTAAGGTTTCCTTTATGAAAGCCCCCATCAAGGCAGCTTTTTTGCTTGGCCCTAAAGTTAAAGATATGTTGGCAAAGTGCAAACAAGATGACAAGACCTTATCTGCCATTGGTGTCAGACACGTCACTCTTCAATGATTCTACTCCAGAAATCAGAGGAGTGGGAGGATATGGCACAGAAAATTATAAGGCTTTTTCTGTGATGCACGTGTCGAGTTCTCCCCTAGAGGCAGAGGGGGAAACTCCAATGGAAGACGCCCCTTTTGGGGTGGAGGAGGTCTGCGAAACTGGGGTTCCAGAGATTCTTTCTCTGGGCAACCCTACCAGTGCTTCTGAAGCGTTGCCTGACTGCTCACCTCTGGAAGTGGTCAGGGGTCATTTTTCCTTGTACCCTACTGCCTGGTGAAACATAACCACCGATTCTTGGGTACAACAGATAATATCCAGAGGCTATCGCCTCTCCTTCCATCTCTGTCCAACCTCATCCAGAGACTTACCCGATGTTCCAACCAGTCAAAAGGAAGCATTAGCACATGAAATCCAAAAGCTGCTACAAAAAAAGAGTCATCCAAATGGTCCCCCTAGACCAGATAGGATCCGGTTTTTACTCAAGGTTCTTTTTGGTGCCAAAAAAGAAGGGGATGGAGACCGATACTGGATCTCAGCACACTGAACAAATTTGTAAAAACAGAGAAATTCCAGATGGTCACGGTTCAGTCTATCCTTCCTGTTCTGGAAGAAAATGATTGGATGTGCTCTGTAGATCTTCAAGATGCGTATTACCATATAAAAATGTACAAGTGCTCAAGAAGATACCTCTGCTTCCGCATAGGAGCCAGTTACTACCAATTTCGAGCACAGCCCTTCTCTCTACAGCCCCCAGAGTGTTCAACAAATGCATGGCAGTGGTCTTCGCTCACCTGTGACTTCAAGGATTCCAGGCTTTTCCATACCTCACTGCCCCCACCAAGCTTCTACTGGAAGAAGTCCTAGACTGCACTCTCCTCACAGCCCAATGCATGGGAATCACTATAAACTGGGAGAAGTCCAACACAACCCCAGCACAGTCTTTAGAATTCATCGGGGTACTATTGGACATGAGGAATTACACAGCATCTCTTCTGGGTCACAGATGTCAAAGAATAAGACAACAGGTTCAGCCGCTGCTCTGTCACCACAAATCTTCTGCTTCGTCCATACTCCAACTCTTTGGGTCAGTGGTAGCCTCGATCACCATTGTTCCTCTGGCCAGATTCCACATGAGACTTCTCCAGTGGTTGCTCCTCACTAAGTGATACTCTGTACAACACCCTTTGTCCTTTCAGATAAGTGTAACTCAGAGATGCAAGCAAGAATTGCTCTGGTGAATATCTCAAAACCCCCAACAATGGTCTCGCCCCTTCAGCCCTCATCAGCCAAAAGCCACGGTGAACACGGACACCTCCCTGATGGGGTGGGGAGGCTATGTCAGGGAAACTCGGTCCAGGGCATCTGGTTGGAGACAGAGGCCCTTTTGCATATCAGTGTCCTGGAACTGAGGGTGGTGCTACTAGTGTTGCAAGTATTCCATTCCATTCTTCCGTCAAGGACTATTGCAATCCAGTCAGACAACATGTCAGTGGTCTGATACAAGGGGGCACCATATCTTATCCATTATGCCAAGAGGCCTTGAGAATATGGCAATGGATGATAGTTTCCAACCGCTTTCTATTTGCAATGCACATTCCCGGGAGCTCCAATGTGATAGTGGACAGGTTGAGCAGGTGCATTCTACAACCTCACGAGTGATCCCTCAACTCTGTTATAGCGGCAAGAATTTTCAACTGCTGGGGCCAGCCTTGCTGCAACCTATTCACCTCCCCAACCAACTACAAGTCCAGCAACTATTTTGCCCTGATTCCCCCTCAGGGACAGTCACCGAGAGACGCTCTATTCCACGCTTGGCCCTCGGGTCTACTTTATGCTTATCCTCCTCTCCCCCTCATCTCCCAATTTCTGAAGAAAGCACGGCAGTTGAAAAGCAAAGTGATCCACATTACTCCTTATTGGCCTTGACAAGTTTGGTTCCCCTTCCTCTGGCCTCACCTGCTAGATCAAACATGGATCCTCAATCCATCCGTAACGTTGCTCTCCTATCCACAGGGTCTGACTCACCCCAATCTAACAACCCTGAAGCTGACACCTTGGTTTCTCCACTTCCTATGATTGCCAGGCAAGATAACCTCTCGTCCCCAGTGTGCAATATTCTTATCGTATCCCATACATCGTCCACCAGACTAATCTATCTCAGTAAATGGAAATGGTTTTCATTATGGGCAGCAAATAAACAATTAGACCCCCTTGTCCAGCCCCAGTTTCTGTGGTTTTAGATTATTTATCACATATTTTCCAATCTGGGGTGTCAGCTTCTACTATTCGTGTTCATTTAGCTGCCATTTCAAATTTCCACACTGGTTTGCGGGATTCTTCACTCATGTCACATAGACTCTGCAAGACTTTCTTGAAGGGTGTTCTTCACCTAAAACCTCCCTTTAAAAAACCTCCCTTTAGAGAACCAGTACAACCCTAGGATTTGGCCTTGGTTCTACAAGCCTTAACAGTTCACCCCTTTGAACCAGTGTCTTAATGTGATTTAAAGTACCTCTCTTGGAAAACTTTGTTTCTGATTGCAGTCACATCGGCCAGACGTTTGTCAGAACTTCAAGCCTTATGCATCATACGTCTCTACCTTATTTTTCGTAAGGATAGAATATCACTGAGAACTAAGTCTTCCTTTTTCCCAAAAGTGGTGTCAGAGCAGTCTGTCAACCAGTCTATTGACCTCCCAGTATTTTTTCCTAATAATTCTAACAAGGGAGAGTATTGCCTGCACTCCCTGGATGTTCATAGGCAAATACAATTTTATCTGGACAGACCAAAATCTACCCATAAATCAGACCAACTATTTCTGGCCTAAGACTAGGTCATCCTGTCTCAAAAGTTACATTGGCGTCATGGTTGAGAAATTGCATTACCTTTATCTACAACAAGAACAATGTTACCTTGCCTCGCAGAGTGAAAGCACATTCAACAAGGTATATGGCATCTTCAGCAGCTTTCCATGCTAAGGCTTCCCTCAATTATATTTGCTCAGCTGTGACTTGGGCCAAACCTCATACCTTTATCCTTCATTACAAATTGGATTTGGCCTCCAGAGGTAGAGCTTCTTTGAGCTCCATGGTGCTCAGGAATGTCCTTCCATGAGAGCCACCCAGGGATACAGGTAGTTGGGGACTCTGTCCCATCAGTAAGGAATGAACGAAGATTAACAACATCAGATAAAGAAGTTATGTCTTACCATAACGTTCCAGCTGTGTTGTTGATCTTTGTTCATTCATTACTCCCCACCCTTCGCCCCCCTCCGGAGGTTCCTGGTTGATCTCATATACTCCTTTATTGTAGGTCTGTTATAACTAGAGGTAGCCTCTACTTTTGTCTATCAACTTGCAAACTCGATCTATGGTAACAGGGAGCAGAGCGGTCTGGGTAGGATCTTGTCTCGAGAGTTTTTGGCTCACGCGAGCTTGGTATAAGGCCAACTCGTTTCTGAGGACGAAACCGATAACCCATCAGTAATGAATGAACGAAGATCAACAACACAGATGGAACGTTATGGTAAGAGATAACTTCTTTTTATTATTTTGTCAGGGAATGTAAATGCTTCCATTGCCATACTCATAAACTCCTATCTTACTCTGTTAAATGCTTTCTTTGCATCAAGACTGGCCAACAACAGTTATGTTCATCGTGTGCTCTGTATATTAGTAACATTTTATTTAACAGTATTTTATATGTGCATTATATTGATTACCTTAATTGGCTACCTGTAACTCCATTTGCCTTGTGACCCAAGTCATAGCTTTAAAAGGAAATTTGTGGGGTGATCTACCTATAAAGTTAAGAATCATTAAGTAAGTAATTAAATCAAATAAATCTAGATCAAGGCAGAATCCTAGTGAGAAGCAACTACATGTGTTTCCTGATGTTGGTATAAATGCCAGTATATATCTGTCATCAGGGCTGGCCCTAGCAATTGCAAGGTCCAGTTTGAGCCATTTTGATGGGGTCCATCAGCTGACCATCCCAATCTAAAACTCCAACCTTTGTTCCACTTGCTGAACGTGACTATTTAAGATTAGGTATCAATAATATATGCTATTACTACGTATTAAAATAAAACAGTGTGCATTTATAGGCTTAAATTTTGCTATAAGATGTGTTAAAACAGAAGTATGTTTTAGGACTCCTGGATTAACCCCCTCCCCCATCTAACATCCCATGTAGGTCAGTATACTTCCTCAAAA